>NC_037343.1:300000-468582 GCF_002263795.3 Bos taurus | reverse complement strand
CCATAGCGCACCACCCGGACTCCAATAATGTCCATGAGGAATTCTCCATGCAAAGAAAATATCAGAGTGGATTACGCTAGCTGCTCTCTCGCAGGCACTCTTCCTGACCCAGGGTAGTTTGAACCTCTCTCTCCCTGGAACTTGTCAGGTGTGATTTCCTTGATCCACCTGAGTACCACCTTAGAATATAAAAGCCACCCAAGTTTATAACTTGTTATTTATTTTCAACGAAACAATTCCATTTGCAAGAACTCCATTTGAGCGCATCTAATCGGATGCCATTTATTTTTGGCCTTGCTTTCACGAGAATATCTATCTGCTACTCTCTCATTAAACACAGGAATTGAATTCAGTACATAGCTGTCATACTGTAGCGTGATTGGTAAGTAACGTATATAAACTAACCCAGTCTGTAACACTTAAGTAACATTCCTATTCGGAGTGGCCATAGGAGTTGAAATGTCTGCTCAAAATAGACAAATCCCTAAACCAGGACATACCAGGACAGTGGGGCGTATTGAATTAATGATACCGCTTTCTATGAGATGAATGCAACAGACGATCTTGCTCTTCACAAATTATAAGATTCTTGAATCAACTATCTGTGCTCAAATCCCTGTGTGCTGTGTAAAATACTCTTACATCGCATGCACTCACTCACACCCTTTCATCTTTATCAAAAATCCAGAGAGCACAGAGTCTCATAGCTATTAACAAATAAGTGCTGAGCGAGAGTGAATTACTAGGCTGATGACAAGCATTCTCTAAATGCATATGTACATATATGACACTGGCCAAGCATGTATATAGCTTGTGCACATACAGTCATGAGACGTGGCACATCTCACTCATGTTATTCAGCTAAATGAGCTCAATCATTGTTGCTCGTTTGCATGTCAGTTTGCGCATCTGGCCCTGTGTAGGACTGCTGCAAACCGCTAACTGAGTGGGGTCGCTTGAAACCGTGTACACTGCCACTGCTCAAGCGAGGATGGACACAGTTTACATGAGTTGCTTCATGAAGGAATCTCTCCCACAGTCTACCCTTCTTATCTGACTCGCATAACCTACTTGGCAGACCAATCCGCTGATCAAAGGTAGAAAGTACTGTTGGCTGGTTGGTTCTGCCCCACAAGCTATACCAACGACTTCTCAATGTAATCCAATGTAAGTTTACTTTGTCTCTCAGAAACATCTCAAGTATTTCCTCTCAGTCACCTTTCCATGTCATTGTATTACCCTGTCGAATTTCATCTCTCAATTACAGACATATAGCACAAACTCATATACTCACACACTATTACACCATAAGGGTCGCTATCGATTAGTACTGCTTTACGCGCATATTCCTCACTAATATCAATCTCTGATAGGTGAGATGTTGTAGCTCTCAGATAAATGCTTTCTTTCTCTCAGACATTAATCCGAAAGCCGAGATTGCAGAGACAAAGTTAATATCCGACTTATAGCATCCAGTTAATCAAGATTTTTCCAACCACTTGACATGACTTTGTTTCTCTCTGGTTTCATATATCTTTTCTTGTTCTCATAAAAAATAAGGACTTTCACCAGCGCATTTTAGACTATCACAGTGGATGTTTTGAAATTAGATATTAGTGATTCGATGATTATATCTATTGGGTAGTTATCATATTTTCTATGTTGTGATCATGTTCTTAGGTCGAGTTATCTCCAATTAACAAGCTAATTTCTTTACAATCAATAAGCAACAAACAGTAAACACCCTAATACTGAAAAACATGGCATGACACAGAACTAGCAATTTTACACATAGTCAGATATCTACAATATCCAATAAAATAGGGTCCGCCATTTTCTAAAAGAATTTTTTTAAATTCTTTTTAAATATTATTTAATTATATCTTCTTAAGATTTCACGGTAAACACGTGCTCCCCATCCTGAAACCTCTCCCCTCCCCCTCCCTCACTATCATATAACTACATACCACACTGGGCGATCCCAGCGCACCAGCCCAAGCATCCAAGGCATTACGCTGCATGCAACCTGGACGCTATCTGTTTCATACATTAACGATTCCACCAATGGTTTCAATGCATCACCCAAAAATCTTCCCCCACGCGCTCTCCCTTCCACAAAAGGGTCCATAAGACTCAGTTCTTTATACAACTCACTCTGGGTCTCTATTTGCTGGGTCTCGTGGTTTACTATCAGTATCTTTCGCGGATCATACTTACCACTCTCTTACTAAAATTTCTCGACACTACATAATATGAGCAATGTAGTCATGAATGTTGGATATGAAACTTGTATGAGCTACAATGTCACCAATGGGATATGATGATACTCACCATTAAAAAGAAGTACAATTTGCGAATCGAAGTTCTAATGAGGTTAGGATCTCTTCCGAAAACTGGAGCCTAGTCTGATTAGCGACAGTAAGCTACAAGAACAAACATCAATACTGGCTATACCTAGGGTGAATATAACCAGTTTAGCAAATTTAGCAATCATCCCGCTGAGAGGAGCGAGCAGCGTTCCCATTACACAGTACAGACATAAAGTAGCACTCTAATTAGAAGAAACAAGCACTGGCTCAAGATGTTTGTAGACTTCATTATGCTCGGCAGAGATGTTTGCAAGCTACTCTCTCGATGCGGTGTCTAGCTTATCCTAATCGTGAAAGGCAAGGGAGAGGTAATCATATTGTGTTTAAAGTAAAGTTTATAAGAGTTGACTAAACTCATATAATTGAATTCACATATTACATCTGATCAATTTCTAATACAAACTAGTATATAAATATTAATGAATGTCTGTGTTAACTTTTTTTGCTGAGAACTCTTCACATGTACTGCTCTAAATGCAAGATGAGCTCAGCGCTACTTGTTTTAGTTTAAAAGTGCTTCTATATCAAAGATTCAATGTCACTACAACATAAGTATGGGTTGCAAAGGACTGTCAAGATCATTTGAAATATGCTCTAAATACCTGCTTTTAACTGCAACATATTGTACCATGCATAGATAATGCGTTAATATTTAGAGACAAAGCCTGAATCATGCTTAAGCTTGGCTAGTATCGATTTAAAAGATTGAGATGGTACTTTTGAAGTGAGTTTAACATCATGACAATTACAATGACTAGAGTCAGTAGTACTAACATAGACTCATCAACTAAAGCTACCTCCTTAAGGACACACTAGCTTAAAAATTCCAAGAAACACCAGGTACAAAACGATCTGCTTATGTTTGCGATGGGCGATCACTCAAATATACTATGTAGTTCACTAAGGTCCATTATGCCCTCATATATCCGAGAAGGTCCCCTCGTAAATGAGAGATTATTCGTTGCCTGGTTTTGCTACTCTTATTGTGTATTCTTTCCAGCCTTGCAGATTCGTAGGGTTAGATATATCAAGTAATTGTGTGGCCTCACCACTCTTATGTCAGGGGGATTGACTAACTGATTGCTACTTTAACATAATGAATAGAAATGGTGGATACGGAGCACATTGGCTCATTATCTAATCTATGCTCTAGAGCAACTGAATGCATTATTATCATGAGGAAAGATTTTCTTAGAGACTATTGGCAATTCCATAGAGATCTATTTAGAGAAAGCATCATCAGGGCCTATCAGATGCAGTGTCGGAAGATGCACCAACTGTCTCTTCAGGCGATTATGCGCTCTTATATCAGCAAGCTATCACTATAATAAGTAGTACAAACTGTATCAAGAACCAAGTGTTAAATAGCAACGCCATATGAAATTCATAAACCATAATCAGAAAGAAGTTAAGACAAGGCTCTGAATCACCTGGATAACATAATCAATGAGACCTGGGATACACTGATCTATGAAAGAGCTACCATTATGGTACGTCCACAAAATCACTTATGAAGATTTAATAAAGCTTCCATAAATTTTGAGGGCCATATTTCTAGTATATTTACAGTTACATCTTGGTTCTTTCTGTAGAAAATGAATAGCTGCAGGCCCCACACCGTAAGTCTTGTCAGCAAAATCTCTAGAAGACCTGAGAAGATCATAACTCTCCAATGCCAATTACTTTTTCATAATTAATTTTGGACGGACTTAAGTACTCATTTTCGCAGAGATGGCGCTGAATGTGTACATTTATATTGTAGATACAAAAATTGCTATACATCCAGCACAAATCACTGACATATTCTAATCCCAATTATAAACATTTAAATGCTCTCACAAGATGTGTCTATGCGCGAGAAGTTGTTTAGAATCATTGAAAAGATAGACATTGCACGAAAGTTTATCTAGATCATTCTTGACATATTAGAGAGAAATAGTGACTAATTGATTTCCATAAGACGTAGAACAGTGTTGGTCCTACGAGAAATGTCTACGTGGTGTAAGGTAAGATGGTCACTCCTCTCAGTCACTTCGTGATCTTTCAGACTGTCTTTGTCTTACTCGCCTTTGTGAATCTCTTCCAAGATACTCAGAACTTATTTGTAATAGGTGCCCTGTTCAACTTCCTGCTTTCCTTTTCCAACCACTTATTTATTCATCTTCGCATTACACCAGCAGTCGCCTGTCAGACATTCATTGCACACACTAGAACCTTCAGGTTGGCGGCCAGCTACGGGAGGAATCGTAGTTCTCTGATCTCGACGAGTGAGCTCACAACCCCACAGCATACCCTTTGAATTTTTGGGAGATTTGTCAGGAACTCTCTTTACGGAGATTAACTGGAGCGCGATAAAAAGGCAATCTCCATTACATCATTTTTCCCATGGCTAGTCCCCAGTTGCGGGCACAAAACATAGAAAACGCCTTCTCCACCTCTCCCCACCAACACCCCCTCGCCCGCCCTCTCCCCTCCCCAGCCACCTCCTCACAGCCTGCCCCCCTCCCTTCGGACTCGCTCCTCTCCCCCTCCACTCCTCACACCCCCGCCCTCCCCCACCAACCGCCGCCTCTCTCTCTCCTCCTCTCTCCCCACTCTCCTCCCCCTGACCACACTCTCCACCGTTCTCCCTCAGTCCCCCTGTCTAACTCTTTGCAAATCTATGAACTGTAGCCCCCCCAGGGCTCCCTCTGTCCATGAATTCTCCAGGCAAGACAATGCTACTGCTGCTAAGTCGCTTCAGTCGTGTCTGACTCTGTGCGACCCGTAGAGGAAGCCCACCAGACTCAGGCGTGCCTGAGATTCTCCAGGCCAAAAAACACCTCCCCCTCGGCTCGCCCCGAGTGTAATGTCCCCATGTACTCTTCCTGGATATCGAATCTTTGCTAAAGATATTGAATAGGTCATAGAGTGATGACTAGGAACTACCTGTCTTTGTTACGATATGTTGAATTGGTTCATGTATAGAGCAACTGGTTTTAAGCTCTTAGCAACTACCAACTACTGATTTTAAAGCTAGCGAGTTAGTTGAGAGGGTTTCCCTTGTGGCTCAATCTCGGTAAAGAATCTGCATTGAGTATGCGGGATACATGGGTTTGATCCTCTGGGTTGGGATGATTCCCTGAGAGAGGGGAAAGGCTACCCATCCAGTATTACTGCCTGGAGAATTCTATGGCAGCTCCATGGGGTCACAAGAATCGGACACGACTGAGCAACTTTCACTCTTCACTTTCTTACGTTAGATAGTGCATACGAAGACTCATTTTATTCAGCAGGGAGGACAACACAACAATAGAGACACATATAGTGCTAGGATGTCTTCATAGACATGCAATCTAAATGCTTACGACAAGATTGTGCATAGTAGCGCAGAGTACACATGCTTCCTTTTTGTATGTAAAATTTCTAAGATCTGGTCTACAATTTTAAGTCTCTGGTGGACTCTATCATGGAGAAGGGAAATGCAGCCCACTTCCAGTATTCTTGCCTGGGAAATTCCATGTATAGAGATCCATGACTACAGCTCTAAAGCAAGGAAGCTCAGGTGATCTGGAGACCTGATCGCCACGACATTGCCTTTACACTCCCAATAGCACCATTGCCACCACTTGTTCTTGTCAAAGCCTTCACTGCTGCGAGAAGGAAATATTGATCAATAGATACAACGAAGAGGCAGCAAGAAGTGGAGGAAAATATTTGTCAAATGGCTGTGTATCGGAGTTAAATGTTAAGGGGTCCTCCAAAAAGTTCCAGGATTATAACATCAGTGTCCTCGCAATCCTGTTACGTGCGCGTAATGATAATTAAATAAAGTTTTCTGCTCAAACTAAATGCCAACACCCACTTAAAACATTTAGAGTGGCACTCAAAGGAGCCAAAGCAAATAGCGCGCTGCCATATTTGTTGAAATATGTGTGTCAATTTCCTTATTCCCTAATATCAAATTGGACCTAAGCCCAAACAGAAGGCAATGATTGTCTCCTCTCATGAGTTCTAAGTCTATTTGTTCACTGCCTATCAGGAAAGCCCTGATAATCCCAATTCCCAATTGAGATCCCCATGGCGGCGTCAGCTCGTTCCAGGCTTTCCTCTCGTCCTTCCCTATACTTCCTGAAGGTTCCTCAGCTTGCATGCTCCATTGAGTCAGGGATAAGATGAGTCACATAATATGACTTCTAACTTTCTCAAGTACTCTTCTCGCACAGTTCCTTTTTCCATTTTCCAACACTGAAGTCCAATCCATTTCACCATACCTGCACAAAAGAACTCTTGATTTCTGAGAACATTATGCGAGAATAAGATACCTCTAGACATAGGAACGAAAATACTTTTTTATTGGCAGGGCACACCAACCGCACTCTCTTCTGACGTAGCTTCTTCAACATCTCCATTGTCCTACATCTCAGACCTAATAGATACTATGGGGCATCAGCATTGGCATAACATTGATAACTTACTTTACTCCATTATTATCCATTCTATTTATCCCTCTATCCATAAATCTATTCTTAGGTTTTTGGATGTTAATTCAAAGTAAATTTCAGGTATCAGTACATTTCTGATACTTCAGATGCTTTAATATGCATATATAACCAGAATTCTAATATTTTCCTCATAGCTTTTTTTTCCTGTGATACAAAGCACAGACACAGATGCACAAATCTAGATGTCTTTTAAACAAAGTTTTGACAAATGCAAACAGGGACTGTTGTAACACTGACAGCTATGCTTCATCACAGTCATTGCCCAATCCAAAGTACAAATCACTGAGATTTTTTATTTCAGAATAAATAATTTTCATTGTTTAGAATTCTTGTTTGGAATAAGAAAGTTGAAAGTGAAGTCGTGTCCGGCTCTTGCCACTCCCTCGACCTTAGCCCACCAGGCCTCCTCCATCCATGGATTTCCAGGCAAGAATACTGGGAGTGGTGGGCAGTGCAGTTTAACCACTGCGACCACCAGGAAAGTCCGAAATGAACCCAGTTCCTTAAAGCCTACAAGTCCTGTTGGGATCTGCCCTGTCATTCCAGGGCAGAAGCTGTATTTCCCTCGGGTGCCTAGTTCTCCTCCATCCTTCACACATCGTTTCCCTACCTTTTGCCTGGAAACTCAGCCCACCACCTTGCTGACTGCCTCCTAGCCCCAGGCCTCCTGAGGGCCAGGGACATCATCTCTTCCAGAAGCCTTCCCAGGATGGTTGCTGCTGCTGCTGCTGCTACAGTCGCTTCAGTACGTGTCAACTCTGCTGCCGACCCTAGAGATGACAAGCCCACCAGGCTCCCCTCCCTGGGATTCTTCCAGGCAAGAACATGGAGTGGTTGTGCCATTTCCTTCTCCAACAGGACATGGTTTAGGGGTTCCCAGTTAGCATAGCCACCTGGTCTATGGTGCTAAGTCGGGGTTGTAGATTATGAGGGCTGAGTCCGCTCCTGCTCGTGGCCTTTTGGTCTCTGCATGAGTGGGAACATTTTGAGGCCCAGATTTCAGTTGACATTCCCTAAGGTGTCTGCTGGCTCTGTCATTCAGTCGCCTTTCAGGGGGCAGTTCTGGCTCAGAAAGAACAATGGCAGCTTGCCTGGGAGGGACTGCTATTATTTGGAGACACAGTAGCAGGACCCAAGCCCTTGCGGAGGAATGAATGAAAGGGAGACATCACTGGGAGTCATTTGTTTAGCTTAACATCATAGTGACGCACCTCTGTCAATGCGCCATTGCTAGACACGCGTGCCCAGACATCGTGGACTGCGTCTGGCAAATGAAGATGAACAGAGAGATTTTATTCCCTCTACAGACCCTAACGACGCACAAATTGGCGAGCTCGAGTGTGGGTAAGCAGACAAGGTGAGGAAAAGGCTCTCCTCCACCTCCCTCTGCTATGACGGCCCATTCTGCTCCCCAGGGGGCTATGGTGATGGACAAAACGAGGACCGAACTAAGTCAGTGAGCTGCATTGCTTCTGATGATCTCAATTACTGAAAAGTGAGCCACAATGGTATATCACCAATGAGTCTGTCACAGTTGCATATTCAGTAGCATGGCCAAGAAATACAACAGATGGGGGAGATACACATATATATACTATGATTCACACTCTCTCCGCTCGTGAGTGGCACTTTCTCTATCGAGAATGTGTCTATGTGTAAGAATCAATTTACGCAGATTGATGCTGCTGTGTAGATGGGATCTGAAGAGCTAACACACAAGTCAAGGTAGGGAGAGAATGCACACGAACATACAGTGCCTGATAAGCATTTAGAGATAGTCGCCACCATGACTCCCAACCTTGGCCCACGCAGCAGGACTCTTCGAAAACACAGTGACACAGTCCACGGACAAATCTAGCTCCACAAGACATGAATCGGGCGTTCTTCAATTAGGTGGATAAATGGCCCAAACGTGGTCCATATCTCCCTAGCCATCCACTCGCCACCGCGTCCAGACATACATGAACCCATCATGTATAACCACAAGTGTGCCACATAATCGGTATGCACTCGAGCTTACTGAGCGCTACAATGTATGCCGGAGGAAGTGCAAAGTTATACATCCATATTTCGATCTCTCTGTGTGTAAGATATGATATATACTGATCATCTATATGGCTAGGTGCTTGATTCCGTTGCGTCATGCTCTCAAAGCTAGAATAGATCCACACAATACGGATCCAAAGTTAGCTGGAGCGAAGAACAAAAAAAAGCAGTACCAGATAGAGGATTAATGTGGACGTCACACGAGCTGAGCGCTCAATGAGAAGTTGACAACAGTGATCCGCAGGTGTGTCACCGAAAACTGTGGTACTACACTAGTCAATGGTATAGGAGCTAAGCAGCAGAAGAAGAAGACTCTAGCTCGAGATCTGTAGAATCTTAATGAGAAATGTTATCTCGTGTCCACAGACCTCAGTGCAGTGTTCTTCCTTTATCCAGTGATCCCTACTTTCATATCTGTTGTTTGCCTAGAATACTACCTATACTAATAGTCATATCCTTCATGGATCACGTGCGCGCAATTAAGCTACCAGTAATAGAAGGACATAAAGCTTCATCAATTAAGATATGTCGAACATATAGTCGCTAAAAAGCAAATGAAAGGACCACCTATTGACATTTTGAAGATTAGGAACACATTCAGTCTTCAGATACTCGATAGACCCAAGCAAACTGGCGATAAGAGGACTTCACAGTTGATAATATATCACGCTACATCATGACTATAATAATCACATCCATGGAGATAATCCTGTGTTGTTATATATTTATAAATCGTAGTTATGACACAATTGCAACGCTTGGAACAACGGCAAGTCAATAGCATAAGTACAATCCAAACTGTTATTGTTGTTAGCCATGCTATTTGGAAAATATTTAATATTATGTCGAAAGAATATTTGTAAGACATTTTTAAATCAGATAATTGGAAATACTAGAGGATCCCTGCGCGATTTATATTACACTGCGCATACATCAGGAAATTTCTATTCTTTCCTCTTGTGACAAATGAACTCACAAAACTATAGCTATTTAACATATTTCTGTAACACACAAGCGTCAGGTGTGATTTTATTAACCTTTAAATGGAAAAGATGAATTGGTATACTCTATTATTGATGCATGTTTTTTCTTATACAAATAATAGCCTAGACTATTATAATTAGAATACAGATAACAATGTAGTCATTGTAATCAGGGACTTGTATAGTCTAAACTTTCTGAACTGTGACTTAAGCCTATCTGTATACCTATGGTTGGAGCATGTGTTAAATCATCTACTCTTTAAATATATGCAAGAAATAATCAACAATTTAGTGATTAATATTCTAAATTAACACAAGTTGTCTTATGTCCCACAGTAGATGGCACTAATCAGCTTCATCTGCATCACGTGAGCGCTAGAGACAAAGAAATAGGTCGAAAGAACGACAGGTAGAGAGAGTTTGAGCATACTATGAGATATAGGAATAATCGGTATACAGCTCTCAGAAGAGCCCTTCCAAATGACTGACATAAACACCCGAACTAATGGTAAATGTGCTATAGTTATATTATAATAGCGTATAGGCGCCAGATCACATTACATGACTCAGAGTTAACTACTCACTGGTAAGTATTCCCATATATCGTATACTCAATAGGATGAATGATGGATGTAATTCCCTCGGAAAACCATCAAGAAACAAAATAATTTTCATCAATATTCTTTATTACATCGCAATTGGGTTTATAGTGCAAATGTCAGAGAATTTGGTATCTACTCTTATTTTATTAGTGAGGAGGGTCAGATATATGTAAAAGCCTATCACTGATAATAGTAGATAATGACCAATCATATAGGCGACATACAAGAGACCAAATGCTAGATATTTATGTCATCTCATCTAGATCACCATAATCACGTAAGACTGGTACAATAAAAATGACTTAGTAGCACCTACTGCTTATTCCTGGAGGAAAGGAATCTGGACTAAAAGTCAACACAGCCAGATTTTTCCTTATTCTTCAAATAACTTGAAAGAGGTAAATGATATGTGAATTAAGGAATCCTGGTTGAATACAAATAGTAATTCTGATGACATGCATTGCTTTCTTCAATGGCCAGTAATAAGTGAGTTGTCTTTTCTGATTTCAAAGTAGTAAATAATTTTGAAAACCTTTTCCTGTTTTTTAAGTTCTAAAGATGAAAAGTTGTCTGCTGATTACTTATAGAGCAGGAGTGATGTTGATCCCTGTTGGACATTTGTCAATGTCTGGAGATATAGTGGGCTGTCACAACAGGAAGGGGTGCTCCTGACATCTAGAGGGCAGACTACAGATGCTGCTAAACAGTGTGCAGGCACAGGACGGCATCTCCTTCCCCATTCCCATCCTCCTCACACACCTACAACATAAGCAAAACCCAAAATATAATCTGGCCCTAAATGTTAATAGTATCACATTTGAGAAAACTGTTGTAGAGATACATGGCCTTGGCACAAGGTCAAACTACTAGCTCTCCTGTCTGCTTCAGAGGTGGTTCACATGCCTCTGCTCCTCCATCTGCAGTCCTGAGGACCCCTCACCACCACTCTCACCATCAGGGTGACTCTCAGGAGAATTTCCCTGCTCTCTTTTCCAGGTTCTGTGGATGGAGTTAATGTGAGGGAAGAAGAAGAGGGAAGGGGAGAGGAATCAAGCATATTCCCCAATTTGCTCACAATTTTTCCCCTGTTACACTAATAGCCATTACAAGGTATTTGATTCTACAGATCTAATTGCTCCCATTTCCTGTCGAGATCATTTTTCAGTAGGTAAAGGGAAAACACTTTCATAGAGTTCTCCAAACTTGGCATTTGTTAAAACACTCTCCAAATATAGACTTTTAAAAATTATTTCTAATGTCATTTCCCTCTTTTACAATTCCTCCTTCTCTGACATGTGGCTAATAATAAATCACCCTCATTAGAAAACAAAGAAGTTTCCAGACATCAGGAAATATCATTTAATCCATTCCTCCCCAAAATATAGTCCGACCAACCTGTTGATCAGTATTGCTCCCTGTGTTTCTGAGGATGCAATGAGGGAAAATGTCACAGGCTTTATGTTTTCATGTGTGTGTATCCAGGGAGCCCACATCCCTTGAGATGCCAGAACCAACCATTGGTCTCTGTGGGATCTCAACCAGATATCAAGAAAACAAGGTCGTTTTGGGACTCAAACAATGAATGGCTTTCATAAGATGTAAAATAGGGGGGAAACTCTCCTGAGTTGGTAAATGTTATTGTAAGACAACATGATTCCTTTCAGAGTTTATGATAAATTAGAGTTTTGTATGCTGCATGCAGACATTGCACTATGAACCAGATAATGTTGCCATTATGACATATGTGAATGAGTCTTATAAACTCTGCTGGTCTTATACTCAGAGCTCCTTTCTGGAGGACATAGGGTCTAAAGTCACAACAGCATCCTGCCAAATACCAGAAAGGGGTGGAAACAATGAACCTCCTTTGCTGAGAATGATAGCAACTGCTCACACTTATTCACCACTTTCTATGTGTTAGGTACTGTTCTGAATACAACTATTAACACATTTCATTTTAAGTACAGTTATGCAGCTTTGTTAACGTGCGTTGAGGCACAGGCAGTTGTCACTTGCACAAAGTCACAGATGGAATCACTGATAGATTGAGCATATGTGTTGCATTTTGGTTTCTGCACCCATATGGCTCTGTGAGGAAGAGAGAGCTGATGGACGGTGCTGGATGCAGACCCTACTCACTGCAGAGACTGTTTATGTGTCTGCCTGCAGGGTCTCTCCCAGGTCTGCTGCTTCTCTGCCTGTGTAATCTTTTCCTAAACCGACAGGGTTCGAACGATAAGATGTGGTTTGTGCTCCTGGATATACCAAACATTCACAAACTCCATGACTCTAAGTAGTACCAAGTAAATTGGTTTCCAAATTCTCAACAGCTTTCATGTGTTTCCCTAAGATTGATTCATCTGACAATTTCCCGAGATGGTGGAGTGTTTCTGCCTCTCCATTCCACCCAGTACTTTCACTATTCCTTTTGTTCATTTTTCAAAAGTAAAGATTCGTTATCCATTCAACATATTACTGTGAGAATTACCCAAAATTAGAAAAGTAATAGCAAACTTCCAAAATCTAAAACATAAGAACGCTGTGAAATGCTGTGTTCCATGAAGCCTGATATTTGTTTAAATTAAGACATTTCAAGCCCATGGTATGACTTCTTGTTTCCTCTAGATTATATAACTTTCTTTTCTCAGAAAATATGGGCATTGGACATGTATTTTAGCCAAAAAAGTGATGTTTTGGTATTATATATAAAACTCATTACTATTATACATAGTAAATTCATGATGAATCCATTAGCATCATTTTTTTTTTGTCGTTGTTCTTAGTATACTCTGAAAGCATTGCCACAAAATGCACCCTCCCTGGAGTGTGTCTCATGGCAGAAAGACTAAAAAGACAGCATTATTTGCAGTGATGTTTATATTATCTACGCAACCCACTCATAGAAAACTGGCTTTGCATATCTATCTTAAAAACAAAGCAGAAACTTTTCTTAAAATTGATTTAAATATAAATATTTAACTGAAATTTATTTTATAGGCATTATGCATAATTTTAGTACACAAATACTAAGATCTAAGTTTTTGATAACCTGTATTTATATCATATAAGATCATATTGTTTGAGTGAATCATTTCGTCAAAAGATTCAATGACATCAACAATATGTTAAATTTTCTAAACTTTTAATTGTACATTTAACTGAGCTGCCTCCAAGCAGAAGGAAAGAAGAAATGCTGAATCCCTATATGATAAGACTTGGTTGGGAAGGTGATTGTGGCAGCATCAGAAATTAAGAAAATCAGTTGTATTTTAAGACAGCACAACAAACTACTCCCAAAACATATGAGTTAAAAACAGCTGTTTATTGTATGGATCACAGTTACATAGGTCACTCAGGCAGTTCTGATGATCTGATTCAGAGGTGACTGATCTTTGCTAGTATGTTTGTGAAAGTCTTTCAGTCATGTCCGACTCTGCGATCCCATGGACTTCTCCATGTTTGCGATCTCATGGAATTCTCCAGGCCAGAATACTGGAGAGGGTAGCCTTTCCCTCCTCCAGGGGATCTTCCCAACCCAGGGATTGAACACAGGTCTCCTGCACTGCAGCGATTCTTTACGAGCTTAGCCACAAGGGAAACCCAAGAATACTGAAGTGGGTAGCCTGTCCTTTCTCCAGCGAATCTTCATGACCCAGGAATCAAAGCCGGGTCTCCTGCATTGCAAGAAGATTGTTTACCAACTGAGCTATCAGGGAAGCTGGTATGTTTATGTGTGTTATTAGCTTGTCAGGCTTGGTGATCTAAGAGAGCTCATACTTCAGTCTGGAGGTTGGCTAGATGCTGTTTCATGGGATAGTGTTGTGACCTATATTGCTCATTTACCAATATGCTAATTGTGCTTGTTCACATGACAGTTATTCTAAGAGTTTGTGCAAATTCCAAGGGATTTTGATATTGCTACAGGGCCTTTCTTGTAACTGACACAATATTTCACTTCAAGGACATTATATTAGCCAAAATCACTCACAAAAGTAGCCTAAATTTAAAAAAAAAATTGAGGAATTGATTTGACCATTTGATCAGAAGAAAAGAAATATGTGGGCATGCCTAATTAAGTGGAGAATTGGGATCATGCTTGCAATATATCACACAGGGTAAAAAAAAAAAAAAATCCTTTTGAAAGACAGAATCTCCAAAAATTTAGCCTTAAGCAAACTGGAAGACGATCTAATTTTGTTTAAAGTATTACTTTGAAGAGTTTGGTGAAAGATCATTTTAAAACATTGAATGAAAGATCGGCATGTCAGTACTATTCCAGCAGAATTTCTGACAGAGTTTCTATTCCCATTTACAGTTAATACTCCCAAATATTCTCAGTATTTTCATCTATTAAAAAGTGAGCATTGAGAAATTTGTTTAGACATATTGATTAGAGAAAGAGAAGGGTGTTTAAGTTATTCAAGCAAAAGTGAGCTATTGATGTTAGGAAATCTGATATTTCTAATTTGCCTTATTAAATAAACCCTAATACCATGTCCAGGCTTCCCTGGGGACTCAGCAGTGAAGAATCTGCCTGGGGGGGGGGGGGGGGGGGGGGGGGGGGCCCCCATTGCAGGAGACATGGGTTCAACCCTTGGGTCTGGAAGATCTCCTAGAGAAGGAAATGGCTATCCACTCCAGTATTCTTATCTGGGAGATCCTATGGAGAGAGGAGCCTGGTGAGCTACAGTCTGGGGGTGGGGGTGGGGGGTGCAGAAAAGTCTGAGATGACTTAGTCAGTAAATCACAACAACCATAACAAAACTGATGGCTATCTGGTTTACATTTTATTTTGAATATGGTTACACAGGTAATTACTTTTCAAATCTCTGGGCAACTGCAAGCACTTTTTTTTTTTTTTTAAAGATGTGAGTTCAGTTGAGAAGGAATACAGATGTTATATTTAGGGGGAAAAAAACATGAAGAATTGATAATATTTTTGATGTCTTCATAGGCAAAATAATAGAAAGTGAAAGTGGCTCCATCGTGTTTGACTCTTTGTGACCTCATTGACTATATAGTCCATGAAATCTCCAGGCCAGAATGCTGGAGTGGGTAGCCTTTCCCTTCTCCAGGGGATCTTCCCAACCAAGGATCAAACCTAGGTCTTCTGCATTCCAGGCAGATTTTTTTACCAGCTGAGCCACAAGAGAAGCCCAGGATAATAGAATGAAATGCCAATTGGGTAGTCAACTTGTCATGCTTCCCTTTTGCATGTAAGATGTTCTGAGAAATGAGTTCTCCATTTTTTAAGCCTCTGGTGGAGTTTATCATAGCTGTTCATGCTGCCATATTGGAGTTCTTTTGAAAACATATTCAGAATATAGATAGTGTCTTATCAACTTTCATTCATGCCAAGTAACCTGTATATACAATACAACCCAAATACTCCAACACACAGGCAGATATACACATGAGTTATACAGCATTCACTCAATAAAAATTTTGTTGTGTCATTAGCACATTGCTACATTCTGATCTCCCTGTTTGTCATGAATTTAGTCTCCTGGATGAGACTCCTGCATTGAAATATGTCTCCTAAAACCCTGTCTCTTCAGTTATCCAAGAGAAGTCAATACAACACCTGTTTTATGAAGGACTTGAGCTTTTTTTTTCTCTCAAATCCATTGTGATACTATTTATCTAACTTATACAGTTGTCACTTTCTTAAGTACCCTCCTGTCAACACTGGATTTTCATTCCTTAAAGGATGAACACCATGTCTTATTTTAACTGCTATTTGTATTTTTGGAAGACAGATGCGTGTGATAATTGAGAGCTTAGCTTTTCTTGGTATAAAAAGGAAGATGAAATTAAATTTATTAAGATTACACAAGGTATGCCACATGACACATATATTGTATTTTCATCTATGTAATACAATTATTTTGCCTAAAATTTTAGATGAAAAATTTAAAAATTGAGAGACTATTATTTTTTTCCCCAGTAAGAGACAGAGTCAAGTTTAGTGTCTTTGACTCAAAATTCATGTTCTTCAAATTTACAGGCATTTAACACTATTTAAAAAACTTTTTATTTTATATTCAGATATAGCCTTTTAACAATGTTGTGATACTTTCAGGTGGAAAGTGAAGGGACTCAGACATATATATACATGTATCCTTTCACCCACAGACCCTCCTCCCATCCAGGCTGCCACATAACAGTGAGAAGAGTTCCATGTGCTATACAGTAAATCCTTGTTGGTTATCCATTTTAAGTATAAGAGTGCTCATATCCATCCCAAACACCCTAACTATCCCTTGTCCCCATCCTTCCCCAAGCCCAGCATTCACAAATTTTACAGCATTCACTCTTCATTAATCTAAATGTATCTTTAACAAACCAACCTCTGCAGACACACTATATAACTCTACTATTATACAATGCTCAATAAGAAGCACTTTACAGTTCATGATCTTGGAGACTGTGTCCTTGACATCCTTATTTCTCAGACTGTAGATCAGGGGATTCAACATGGGGATGACCACCGTGTAAACACAGATGCCACTTTGACTGTGTGCCTGGAGGGTGTGGAGTTGGTCACAGAGTACAGGAATAGGATGGTGCCAGGGAAGATGCTGATGGTGGTAAGGTGGGAAGCGCAGGTGGAGAAGGCTTTGCAGCGACCACAGGCTGAAGGCATCTTGAGGATGGTGACAACAATAAACACCTAAGACAGGAGAATGATGAAGAGTGTGCTGACCTCATTAAAGGTGGAAAAATGAAAAGCAGCAACTGGTTGAAATAAGTATCAGAGCAAGAGAGGAAAAGCAGAGAGGAGAACTCACAGAAGAAGTGATGATTGTGTTGAAACCTCAAAATGATAATTTGGTAACAGATCATGTGAATGTCAAGGAGCAAGCTACACCCCAGGCATAAGATCCAACTACTAACATCACACAGAGTCTTGGGGACATGGCCACCATGTAGAGCAGAGGGTTGCAGATGGCCATGAAGCAGTCTTAGGCCATCACAGCTAATAAAAAGGACTCAGTCACCACAATGGTACAAAAGAAAAAGAATTGTATTACACAGCCTACAACTGAAGTGGTTCTGTCTTCTACCATGAGGTTCACCATGGTCTTGGGAACAACGATGGAAGAATAACAGAAATCCACAAAGGGGAGGTGGCTGAGGAAAAAGTACATGGGGCTGTGCAGTTTGGGGTTAATTTTGATGGTTAGAATCATCCCAAGATTTCCTGCCACAGTGACACTGTAGATGGTGAAGGATGTCAAGAAGAGGGGGACTTGCAACTCTGGTAATTGGAGAAGCCCAGGAGAGTGAACACGGCCCCACTTTTATTTCTTTCTCTAGAAACATGGCTTCTGTTTGTCAGAATCTGAATCAGTCCTAGAAAGAAAAATATTAAGGGAAATAAGGATGTAAGACACTTGGTTAACTATTCCTTTCCAAAGCTGGAAGAGGAAGCAAAGGGTCTCTTTTAGAACCTCTCTCTGTGTTTCTTTCTTACTCACGATTGCTACATGTCTAAAATTTTAAAAAGATAACCATTTAAACTTTTATTTAAATAGCACAGTACCATTATTAAACTTTTTAGTTTGAATTATAATTTCAACATTTAAAGATAATATGAAATCAAAAGATTTGGGAGTTATTTTAAGTGAAATCCTTCTATAACACTTTTAGGTCCTCTTGAACATTATAAATTCATAAAAGATTAACCTAGCCTAGTACCATAACTGATTATTTCAGTCCTAAAACTAGCAGCAGAAGTGAGAAAATTTTAAATTACACTTTGCATCACATGTTCACAATGTGACACTAAGAATGACCCCTCTAACAGTTTACATCTGTGCCTTTATTGTTAATTCCACATGATACTTTAATATTTACTTTTGTTTCTGACTCAGTAAATCTATTGTCAAAATAAACCTTAGTTAATTTTTTTCAGATAGTGTTCTTCTCAACCCAGGGAGCCCTAATTATCAATCCCACCTCATTGCTTGTGGAATAATAACACTGAACAAATAATAAGGATAATACAGTCTATGTCTTTATCAAAGACATGCCAAAGCAGAAGACAGAGATCCTTGACTTATATGTCTGTGACTGGAATCTTGATCCAGACTCCCGGAAATTTTCCATTTGTCTAAAAGAGAATCTATGTTCAACGTCTTAGTACTAAGATACTCCATTTATTCATAATCATGTTCCAATTTGTGACAAACTAGTGATCTTAAGCCTATGGGAAATTGTCCAATGAAAATGTACATATCAGAGAGCTATACTAGAAGGCAGCAGCAGGTGAGATGAGAAAGGAAGTTGAGAAAAATGTAACTAACACTACTAAAGATTCTAACATAGAAATGTCCATAAATAAAGACATTTATTCTGTCCCATATTACCTGTAATATAGGTAATATTTAAGGTAGTACTTCAGTGTGATGATATTTCATGAGAAAATGCTAATAGAAAAGAATTGTATTTCTCTAATTGGTGACCAATGACTTCTAAAGGGATAGTGGTAAAGAATCCACCTGCCAATGTAGGAGATGCAAGAGATGCAGGTTCAATCCCTGGGTTGGGAAGATCCTCTGGTGGAGGAAATGGCAACCCACTCCAGTATCCTTGAGTGGAATATTATGTGGACAGAGTCGGGTTGGCTATGTAGTCAATGAAGTCACAAAGAATAGGACACAACTGAGTGACTCAGCACACATGCATGCACAATTGGTGACCTACACCTCTTAGACCCTACCATACCAGGACTTTTCTCTATCATTTCCGATAAGGTTGTCTCTAGTCCCATAACTCAAGAAATAGATTTTATATGGCTCAGCAGTGATGTCAGATCATAGGCAAAACTGAGACACTCAAGATCCCTATATCTTCCTATACTCATAAATTTGAGTATAAATTTTAAAAAGACAATCTATCACAAAGCTAGACATTCTAAATATAGCTGATTTGTCTAAGCCACTTGAAAATTAATATTAAACTAATGTTTTATTTCATCCAATGGATTTTGTGACCCAAATGTTATTTTTAAATTGCTGGTGAGTTTCATTGGATTTAGGAAATATGACAGCTAATATCTTTCCTATATCTTTCTTCTCTATTTTGCTTAATTTTTGCTCTCAAGGCTGGTTTACATACCTAATTAAAAATAGTGCCTTTTTCTTTTCTTTCACTAGCATTTGTTTAATCTCTGCTTATTTTTTATTAAATATTTGTCTTTATTTCACTTGACTACTCCTTCAAAAGTTTGTAGAAATCAGATAATGCACCTTCCACAGATTCTCAGAGCTCTTCTAACTCTCCATTCCAGGCACTTGTTTGTGTTCAGTCACTCCATTGCTTCAGACTCTTGTGAACCCATGGACTGCATGTAGCTCGCCAGACTCCTTTGCCTGTGGAATTTTTTCCAGGCAAGAATACTGAAGTGGGTTACCATTTCCTACTCCAGGGATGTTCCTAAACCAGGGATCAAACCCGAATCTCTCGCATCTCTTGCACTGGCAGCAGATTCTTTACCACTGTTCCACCAGGGAAGCCCTGTTGTTTTAAGGGCTCAGCTGAGCCAGTTCTCACACAAAGCTCTGTAGGCTGAGTCCACTTCCTCTTCCTTTACAGTTCAGATTGGTAACTTTCACAATGACTCAGTATTACTCAAGGACTCTCTATGTCTAAATGGTAAATTTTCCCTCACACTTTTTTTCCAATACCCTTCTTAGAAAATAATATTAATTTTTGTTTAGAATCTTATTTTTGAACTTAATTTTGGTTGGACGGGATACATACAGATATACCCCCTCCCTTCTGAGCCTCTCTCTCCCTCCCATGCCTTCTCCTAGGTCATCACAGAGTGCCAGGCTGAGCTCCTGTGTTTCACAGCAGCTTCCCATGATACCTGCTGATGGGTGAAAGTAGAATCTCTCCTGGTTGGGAGTGATGGATATAGTCTTATATCTAAAGTCACAACCTATGGGGCATAAACTCTAGAGACTGTCTGTTGCCTCATTCTCTTAAAGCCTTGAAATGATTAAAGTTAATCACAATTCTCTGATGTAATTCTTTATTGTGTTCTATAAAACCTGGAGCAGCGTTAGGGGCATTTCACATGAACATTTGTAGGTTAAAAATCACTTCTCTCAGACCCTTCCTCACACTGATACTTTTTTACAATTATAAAAATTATGCAATTATAGATGAAATCATTATTAAATATTAATTTAAGGACTATAACATGCCAGGCATAACCCTGTTCCTCCATTATTTTACTCTAACATATGGAAGAAGTATGAAGGTCCAGCATTTAGATCATCATGATTCATTGAGAGTTAAAGCAGAGATATTTACAAAGTTAAATATTTAGTTTGGACAATGAACTGATCCCTTTAAAATAACTGTTCTGTTCGATTGCACCACCACATCCATTTCATTAATTACTTCTGTTTATTGAATTATTGAAATAACACATATTCATTGTAGAAACCAAGGACTATAGAATTTAAATAAGGAAAATTAACACAGTAGAAATAATTTTTATTAACTCAAGTCCATTTCAAATCTCACAGTCAAGTTTAGTAAATATGACCAACATTACCTGAAGTAAAAGATAAAGGTGAGCATCTCCAGTGGTGCAGTGTGGGCATAATTTATCCCCTGAAATGATGTGATGAGAAACTTCACCTCTGTGACATTTTTCCACAGGGTCTATTATCTCATCCTACTGTAAGAAAATTATTAGGAAAACCCGTGTCTGCAAGCATTCTACAGGATACCTCATCCATACTCCTTAAAATTATTGAAGCCAAAGGGAAAGAAAAATAAGAAAGAGTCAAAATTTGTCACAGATCAGACATTAGGGAGACATAATGACAGTACAATGTGGTACCTGGATTGGGTCCAAGGAAATAAAGAGGGAATTAAAGGGAAAAAGCTGATGGAATCCAAGTAAAATTTAGATTTTAGTGATCATATTGTACTAATATTTATTTTTATTTTATTGTGGTAAGAACATTTCACATAAGACCTACCAAATTAAGATATTTTAAATGTACAATACAGTATTGTTGACTACCAATATGATTTTTGTACAGTATATGTCTAGAACCCATTTAACTTGCTTAATTGATATTTTATGTCCATTGATTTGTAACTTGCTGTTTCCCCTCCTCTTGCCTCTGACATCTATCACTCCACTTTTTGACTCCATGAACATATAAGTGGAGTTATACAGTATTTGTCTTTCTGTGACTGACATATTTCACTAAGCATACTGTCATCCATGTGGTAATTTACTGCATAATTTCTTTCTTTTTTATGCCATTTTTATGTACATGCCACATTTTCTTGATCCACTTTTTGGTCCATAGACATTTAATTTATTTCTAAACTTTGTTATTGTGAATAGCTCTGCAATGAACAAGGGAACGCTAATATCTCTTTTAAATCATCATTTTAATTCTTTTGAATTAAATAAATAAATATTCAGAAGCAGAGTTACTGGATTATCAGAGCACATATTTAATTTTTATACTATGAAAAGCCACCATACTATTTTCACAAGTATATTTAAGTAACAATCAGAAAGCAATTTTTCCATGCCAGTTCTCACTATCATAATTCTTTATCAGTGATTTTTTTCAGAGATTTTCAATTCTGACACTATTGATATTTTGGACTGGATTATTCTTTTTATGGGGAGCTATCCTGTGCAGCTTCTCTGGCCTCTGTCCACTAGATAACAGTACCTTCACCCCTGGCCCCTGCATTGTGACACCAAAAATACCTCCAAATATTTTCTATTGTCCCCTTGGGAGGTGAGGGGGAGTGAATAAACCACTGACCATCTTTTACTCGATTCTGGTAGATTTTCGTGTCCTTCTAGTTAACTTATATGCAATTAAATATCTATTTCCTTATCTCCCAAATACTATTATATAAGCCACATGTATTATCGTCAGTCCTGGGAAGCATGGTATCTAAAATGTTTATCCTTACAATTTCTTCCCATTGTTTTTGTTTGTGGTCTTGTGAGTCAGCACTTGTTTTTCCATGCCAGGCTAATTGGTGTAAACAACAGCTCAGGAATCGCGAAGAGGAGCTACCCCACGTCCGAGGTCAGGGGTGGCAGCCAAGAGGAGCTACCCCATGCCCGAGGCCAGGGGCTGCGGCCGGGAGGAGCAACCCCACCTCCAAAGGGGCGGTGGCTGCACTGGTGCAGGAGGGCCTAGAGGAGCTATTCGACGTTCAAGGTCAGAAGGGGCGGTGGTGAGGAGATACCCCTCGTCCAAGGTAAGGAGCAGTGGCTGTGCTTTGCTGGAGCAGCTGTGAAGAGATACCCCATGCCCAAGGTAAGAGAAACCCAACTAAGATGGTAGGTGTTGCAAGAGGGCATCAGAGGACAGACACACTGAAACCATACTCAAAGAAAACTAATCAACCTAATCAAACTAGGACCACTAGTTAGCCTTGTCTAACTCAATGAAACTAAGCCATGCCCATGGGGCCACCCAAGATGGGCAGGTCACGGTGGAGAGGTCTGACAAAATGTGGTCCACTGGAGAAGGGAATGGCAAACCACTTCAGTATTCTTGCCTTAAGAACCCCATGAACAGTGTGAAAAGGCAAAATGATAGGATACTGAAAGAGGAACTCCCCAGGTCAGTAGGTGCCCAATATGCTACTGGAGATCAGTGGAGAAATAACTCCAGAAAGAATGAAGGGATGGAGCCAAAGCAAAAGCAATACCCAGCTGTGGATGTGACTGGTGATAGAAGCAAGGTCTGATGCTGTAAAGAGCAATATTGCATAGGAACCTGGAATGTCAGGTCCATGAATCAAGGCAAATTGGAAGTGGTCAAACAGGAGATGGCAAGAGTGAACTTCAACATTCTAGGAATCAGCGAACTGAAATGGACTGGAATGGGTGAATTTAACTCAGATGACCATTATATCTACTATTGCCGGCAGGAATCCCTCAGAAGAAATGGAGTAGCCATTATGGTCGACAAAAGAGTCTGAAATGCAGTACTTGGATGCAATCTCAAAAATGACAGAATGATCTCTGTTCATTTCCAAGGCAAACCATTCAATACCACAGTAATCCAAGTCTATGCCCCAACCAGTAATGCTGAAGAAGCTGAAGCTGAACGGATCTAGGAAGACCTATAAGACCTTTTAGAACTAACACCCAAAAAAGATGTCTTTTCATTATAGGGGACTGGAATGTAAAAGTAGGAAGTCAAGAGACACCCGGAATAACAGGCAAATTTGGCCTTGGAATACGGAATGAAGCAAGGCAAAGACTAATAGAGTTTTGCCAAGAAAATGCACTGGGGTCATAACAAACACCCTCTTCCAACAACACAAGAGAAGACTCTACACATGGACATCACCAGATGGTCAACACCGAAATCAGATTGATTATATTCTTTGCAGCCAAAGATGGAGAAGTTCTATACAGTCAACAAAAACAAGACTGGGAGCTGACTGTGGCTCAGATCATGAAGTCCTTATTGCCAAATTCAGGCTGAAATTGAATTGAAAGTAGGGAAAATCACTAAACAATTCAGGTATGACCTAAATCAAACCCCTTATGATTATACAGTGGAAGTGAAAAATAGATTTAAGGGACTAGATCTGGTAGACAGAGTGCCTGATTAACTTTGGACTGAGGTTCGTGACATTGTACAGGAGACAGGGATCAAGACCATCCCCATGGAAAAGAAATGCAAAAAAGCGAAATGGCTGTCTGGGGAGGCCATACAAATAGCTGTGAAAAGAAGAGAAGTGAAAAGCAAAGAAGAAAAGGAAAGATATAAGTATCTGAATGTAGAGTTCCAAAGAACAGCAAGAAGAGATAAGAAAGCCTTCCTCAGTGATCAATGCAAAGAAATAGAGGAAAACAACAGAATGGGGAAGACTAGAGATCTCTTCAAGAAAATTAGAGATACCAAGGGGACATTTCATGCAAAGATGGGCTCGATAAAGGACAGAAATGGTATGGACCTAACAGAAGAGGAAGATATTAAGAAGAGGTGGCAAGAATACACAGAAGAACTGTACAAAAAAGATCTTCATGACCAAGATAATCACGATGGTGTGATCACTCACCTAGAGCCAGATATCCTGGAGTGTGAAGTCAAGTGGGCCTTAGAAAGCATCACTATGAACAAAGCTAGTGGAGGTGATAGAATTCCAGTTGAGCTATTTCAAATGGTGAAAGATGATGCTGTGAAAGTGCTGCACTCAATATGCCAGCAAATTTGGAAAACTCAGCAGTGGCCACAGGACTGGAAGTGGACAGTTTTCATTGCAATCCCAAAGAAAGGCAATGCCAGAGAATGCTCAAACTACCGCGCAATTACACTCATCTCACACGCTAGGAAAGTAATGCTCAAAATTCTCCAAGCCAGGCTTCAGCAATAAGTGAACCATGAACTTCCTGATGTTCAAGCTGGTTTTAGAAAAGGCAGAGGAACCAGAGATCAAATTGCCAGCATCTGCTGGATCATCGAAAAAGCAAGAGAGTTTCAGAAAAACATCTATTTCTGCTTTATTGAGTTTGCCAAAGCCTTTGACTGTGTGGATCACAATAAACTGGAAAATTCTGAAAGAGATGGGAATACCAGAGCACCTAACCTGCCTCTTGAGAAACCTATATGCAGGTCAGGAATCAACGTTAGAACTAGACATGGAACAACAGACTGGTTCCAAATAGGAAAAGGAGTACATCAAGGCTGTATATTGTCACCCTGCTTATTTAACTTCTATGCAGAGTACACCATGAGAAATGCTGGGCTGGAAGAAGCACAAGATGGAATCAAGATTGCCAGGATGAATATCAATAATCTCAGATATGCAGATGACACCACCCTTATGGCAGAAAGTGAAGAGGAATGTAAAAGCCTCTTGATGAAGGTGAAAGAGGAGAATGAAAAAGTTGGCTTAAAACTCAACATTCAGAAAATGAAGATCATGGCATCTGGTTCCATCACTTTATGGCAAATAGATGGGTAAACATTGGAAACAGTGTCAGACTTTATTTTTTTGGGCTCCAAAATCACTGCAGATGGTGACTGCAGCCATGAAATTAAAAGACGCTTACTCCTTGGAATAATAGTTATGACCAACCTAGATAGCATATTCAAAAGCAGAGACATTACTTTGCCAACAAAGTCTGTCTAGTCAAGGCTATGGTTTTTCCAGTGGTCATGTATGGATGTGAGAGTTGGACTGTGAAGAAAGCTGAGCGCTGAAGAATTGATGCTTTTGAAGTGTTGTGTTGGAGCAGATCTTGAGAGTCCCTTGGACTGCAAGGAGATCCAACCAGTCCATTCTGAAGGAGATCAGCCCTGGGTGGTTCTTTGATGCTAAAGCTGAAACTCCATTACTTTGGCTACCTCATGCGAAGAGTTGACTCATTGTAAAAGACTGTGATGCTGGGAGGGATTGGGGGCAGGAGGAGAAGGGGATGACAGAGGATGAGATGGCTGGATGGCATCACTGACTCGATGGACGTGAGTCTGAGTGAACTCCGGGAGTTGGTGATGGACAGGGAAGCCTGGAGTGCTGCGATTCATGGGTTCACAAAGAGTTGGACACAACTGAGCGACTGAACTGAACTGAACTGAAAATCCTATTTAGAGCAACCTTGTTGATTCTATTTCTTCAGAAGTTACCTTTTAATTCTTTTAAATTCAATTTTGGTTAAATACCTGCCTATTCTCCCTTGAACAGTTCTACCCCGAATTGGCAGAAGCAGAGAGACATGCACCAAAGAGTCTCAGGGCCCCTTTGTCCTCACCCCCAGGAAACACTTGTTCAGCACACTGCTATGAAGGAGTTCAGCTAAGTCAGGCCCTTCTACACATCTTTCAGGAAAATATGCACTTCTTGTTCCTGATATGTAACGTTTGTGGTGACTCAAAATTCCCCCAAGTGATTTCCCTCATGAAGAAATAACTGAAGCTAAGGTATATATTAGATACCCTACATGGGACTGTGGGAAAGGCAGCCCCCCTCCGCCCTCCAGAGGACTTGTTGATTTACCAGGAAGGCTGAGTCCCATATGTCTCCTCCACTCTCTGTGGCACAAGGCCCTAGAGAGAATCCCTTTCCTTCCTCTTCAGTGGCTCAAACAAGCAATTAAAGCTAATTATTGTTTTCTGATGCAATTTATGTTTCTTGAAAACATGAGGAAAAATCAATAGCAGACTTAGAAACATTGTATATGAAAGTAAGTCAAAAGTTTAACTGTCACCTTCTCACTAAGCCCCATTATCATTCCCAGAGACTCCAAAACTGTTGCATAATGACATCATAGCAAAAGTTATGAAGAAGGCAATGGCAACCCAGTCCAGCACTCTTGCCTGGAAAATCCAATGGATGGAGGAGCCTGGTAGGCTGCAGTCCATGGGGTCACCAAGAGTTGGGCATGACTGAGTGACTTCACTTTCACTTTTCACTTTCATGCATTGGAGAAGGAAAGGGCAACCCACTCCAGTGTTCTTGCCTGGAGAATCCCAGGGAAGGGGGAGCCTGTTGAGCTGCCATCTCTGGGGTCACACAGAGTCTGACATGACTGAAGCGACTTAGCAGCAGCAGCAGTAGCAGCAAAAGTTATCTAGATTGCACAGTAAACATTTCTCTTTTTTAAATACACAGAGTACATCATGAGAAACGCTGGACTGGAAGAAACAGGCTGGAATCAAGATTGCCAGGAGAAATATCAATAACCTCAGATATGCAGATGACACCACCCTTATGGCAGAAAGTGAAGAGGAACTAAAAAGCCTCTCGATGAAAGTGAAAGTGGAGAGTGAAAAAGTTGGCTTAAAGCTCAACATTCAGAAAACGAAGATCATGGCATCCGGTCCCATCACTTCATGGGAAGTAGATGGGGAAACAGTGGAAACAGTGTCAGACTTAATTTTTTTGGGCTCCAAAATCACTGCAGATGGTGACTGCAGCCATGAAATTAAAAGATGCTTACTCCTTGGAAGGAAAGTTATGACCAACCTAGATAGCATATTCAAAAGCAGAGACATTGCTTTGCCAACAAAGGTTCATCTAGTCAATGCTATGGTTTTTCCTGTGGTCAGGTATGGATGTGAGAGTTGGGCTGTGAAGAAAGCTGAGTGCTGAAGAATTGATGCTTTTGATCTGTGGTGTTGGAGAAGATTCTTGAGAGTCCCTTGGACTGCAAGGAGATCCAACCAGTCCATTCTGAAGATCAGGCCTGGGATTTCTTTGGAAGGAATGATGCTAAAGCTGCAACTCCAGTACTTTGGCCACCTCATGTGAAGAGTTGACTCATTGGTAAAGACTCTGATGCTGGGAGGGATTGGGGGCAGGAAGAGAAAGGGATGACAGAAGATGAGATGGCTGGGTGGCATCACTGACTTGATGGACGTGAGTCTGAGTGAACTCCGGTAGTTGGTGATAGACAGGGAAGCCTGGCATGCTGTGATTCATGGGGTCGCAAAGAGTAGGACACGACTGAGCGACTGATCTGATCTGATCTTTATGCTTTTAATTTCTTTTAGATTTACCAAGGTATAATTGACAAACAGAATTTATATATAAGTAAGGTATAAATTTGATGTTTTGATATATATATGGCAGAAGTTTGAGCTGTGACTCCCTCGGCGGTGAAAGGAGGAAGCATTGTGAGCGGTGTCGCTCTGGGCAGTGAGTCAGCAGAGGGAAGGGGCCAGCAGCTTCACTCCCCTTGTTCCTGTCTCCTGATTCTTAAAGGAGTTACAACGGCCCAGTCAGGTCTCAGGTTGACAGTTCCAACAAGTATTTCTCAATATGATTCATAACAAAACTTAAGGGTTGAAGGATCTTGTGTAAAACATACACACAGAGGTGATGGGCCAGGAATGAAGAGACGTTACCTCTTGTTCTGATATTCATCATTCAGTTTCCTCATGTGCAAGACACGAGGACAGTTTTGAAAGGATTCTTACATTAAAATTGTATAATTCTGTCAAAACCACCAATGTAAACATTTCCGTGTTCTGTTGAACTATCATGCTTCATTACCCTATTGTTATTTAACTCCTATTTCAAAATTACTGGGTTTCCCTGATAGCTCAGTTGGTAAAGAATCCGCCTGCAGTGTGGGAGACCTGGGTTCGATCCCTGGGTTGGGAAGATCCCCTGGAGAAGGGCAAGGCTACCCACTCCAGTATTCTGGCCTGGAGAATTCCATGGACTGTACAGTCCATGGGGTCGCAAAGAGTTGGACACAACTGAGTGACTTTCACTTCACTTCAAAATTACTATGTTAATATTTATCTGAAGATATATTTATCTGTCAAAGATATACGTGTATATGTGTGTATTTATGTATATTTACACATATTATATGTAATATAATTTTACCATTATTAGGAAATATTAAGAAGTATTGGGGCATATGCCATTATCAGGGCTTCCCTGGCAGCTCAGAGGTAAATTATCTGCCTGCCATAGGACATTCGGGTAATCCCAGGTTTGGGAATATTCCCTGGAGAGTGCATGGAAACCCATGTATTCTTGCCTGGAGAATCTCGTGGACAGAAGACTCTGGTGGGTTATAGTCCATGGAGTCCCACAGAGTCAGAACACAGCTGAAGTGATCTCACATGAATGCAAGCAAAGCACATTTTAAAACTGATAATGGTATGCATGAATGCTTAATTCTATGTGAGTGAACACTGTAGACAAACAAGTCTATTTGCTGAACTGGAGGACCTGTGTGTTAAGGGGAGGTGGGGGTCGGGGACAGTAAAATTTTGGCAGGAAAGGCGCTCCAGAGGCCACTTTTTCCCTTAAATCTTTGCTCTCCAATGAATTGAAGACTCCTTAGAAGGGAAGTTCTTCCTTGGGGATGAGTTACACACCTTAACACTTACTGCAATGCTTATGTCCATACCTAGAGGAGCTCTATTAGGGAGCAGACAGAGAGAGAAGGAGGTAGGGAGACAGAAGGGTGGAGGTGCGCACAGAAGGCCCAAGCTTTTAGTCTGTCTGCCTTCAGCTACCCCATTGCTGTATCCGGCTTTCAAGGATTCCCATTTGAGGTGACCACCCCAGAAAAACCTAGAATGAATTACCTCTATTATCATTCTCTCCTAACATTAGATATAAATTGCCACAGATAAAAATTACTTTACAGTGAAATTACTCTTAAGGAAGAAATTCATTGTCTAACAAAAATAAACAATTTCATCTGAATCTGAATAAAAGTAGTAATCTTCAACAAAAAGCTTCTTTCAATATTAAACTCATTTCACTCGTTTTAAAGTATCTAACCTCAGCAATATGTCTTTTGTGCTCATTAAAAGAAAAGCTTTGATGTGCTTTTGTTTCCAGATATGTTACATCTTAGTTTTGCTAATTTTGGTTAAAACAAACAAACAAACAAACACCTATGTCTCACAAATTGTCTTTTTTTTTTTTTCTTCAGATTCTAACAGGTAATTTATTTTGTTTTGTATTTTTGTTAATGCTTGGTGGATATTCTGATAAGCCTCAATGCATCAGATGTAATGGTAAATTTTGACTTAGGTATTCACTTCTGATTATTTCCCTACTGATCATTCCACCACTTAAAAGAGCATAGCAATTCACACGTATTAAGAAGAAAATGGAATACACCAGAATATTTCTCTTTATGAAATATCCAATTGTTATAATAAGACTAGCTTATGTTGATATAATGTTTGTAGTAAACAAATAACTCTTTATGATAACACACTGTTGAAGAAGGAAAAGAGCTATTATTTATTATTCCAATTTCAGAGGAACGAATAGAAGGTCAGGGAGGACTGACCAAGGCATAAAAATATTAAAATAGGGGTTCCAGAAGATATCAAAGTTTTGATTTCTGGTTGAGTTATCTTTCCTTTTTATTGTATTATTTATATATTTATTTTTTAATCACCTAAATAAACTGAAGTGACATTTAGGAACTATCAAGCTTCTCTGTGCTCTTTATACTTGAGATAGCTTGTTAAAATTGTTAATTAAAGGGGCTTCCCTGGTGGCTCAGTCAGTAAAGAATCCACCTGAGATGTGGGAGACCAGGGTTCGATCCCTGGGTTGGGAAGATCCCCTGGAGGAGGGCATGGCAACCCACTCCAGTGTTCTTGCCTGGAGAATCCCCAAAGACAGAGGAGCCTGGAGGGATGCAGTCCATGGGGGTAGAAAAGAGTTGGACACGACTGAGTTAAAATTAAAGGACCCGATTACAGAGGGATACTCAGAGTAGTGGTCCAAGAATCCTATCCACAGCTCTCAAATCCCTTGACCATTCATTCAATTCAAAAGAATGGAGAATCTTTGAAGAAGGGACGAATAGAGAGCATAGCATTGACATATAAACACTATCAGGTGTGAAACAGACAGCTAGTGGGAAGTTGCTGTATCACACAGGGAGCTCAGCCTGGTGCTCTGTGATGACCTAGAGGGATGTGACGGGGGTGCGAGGGAGGGAAGCTCATGGGGGAAGGAACATATGCACATCCATGCCTGCTTCATGGTGTTGTATGGCAGAAACCAACACAAAACTGCAAATTAAACACTCGAGTTAGAAAAGTAACACAGTCTCTCTGGAGAGAGGAGCTACACTGCGTGAGTAGCTCCAGCCTCCTCGGAAGGAGTGGGGTGCTGCTGCCTCTTCTCCAGGCAGGAAGGGTGGGCTTCCAGCAGCTCAGGGTGCTCTTGGTGGGTTCCTTCCATTCATGCTTCAAGTCCAAGAGCAAGGCAGAGGGAGTGGAGGGCCAGTCTTGGTTACTGCAATCTCCACGGATGAATGATGAGGATGAATGATGAGGATGCATCTCCTGCGGACCACAAAAAAGAAATTCTGCCTAATTTGGCAGTTCCCCAGGGGTCCAACGATTACAACTCTGTGCTTTCACTGCTGTGGTCCAGGTTCAATCCCGGGCAGGGGAACTAAGATCCTGCAAGCCTTGTGCACAGCATGGCCAAAAAAGAAGAAGAAGAAGAAAAAAATCTAATTAGGACTCAAGGGTGAATAGGTGGAGCACAAAAGAGTTTCAGGGCAGTGAAACTACTCTGTGTGATACTGTAATGATGGACATTTATCGTTATATGTTTGCCCAGATCCTTAGAATGAGTACCACCAAAAGTAAGCTGTGGGCTCTGGGTGATGATGACATGTCAATGCAAGACCATCAGTTGTAACAAATGCACCATCTGGTGAGGGATGCTGACCTAGGGGATGTTATGCAAATGTGGGATCAGGGAGTAAGTGGGAAATCTCTGTGTCTTCCACTCAATTGTGTTATGTGTCTAAAACTTCTCTAAGAAGTCAAATCTATTAAAAAGAAATTATGCCTAAGAGGACCGCTTCAGAGGGTGAGGAGAAGCCAACAGCCAAGAAGTCTCATCCCAGGGTTCCAATCTAGGGACGGGGAGAAGAAAACAGAGATGAGAAGCCCTTCCTCCCCAGGCCTCAAGTTCCAGCCCCACCTGGAGTGGGAGTAAGGGGTGTCTTATTGTTGAATGAGGAATGGGGTGTAATCAGTTCACTATAACTGAATAGTTTTAATTACTGAGTAGTGACTGTAAATTTGTAACTCAAAGGAATTGGACTTCATTTTAATTCTCTTAAAAAAATGACTAAGTTTTTGATTTAGTGCATTTCTTCCCCCCCGCCTTTTGCTACTTTCTCATCATTTTGTGTTTTGCTTTTGTGTTTTCCTATGATAAAATCATCATAAGTATTTCCATGCTGTTATGCAATCTTCATAATCATCATTTTAATGACAATACTGAGTTCCCTGTATGAGTGCTGCAATTTGCTTTCTTATTCCTGGGCTGCTGGATCTATAGGCTATTTAGAAAAATTTTAAATAGCTTTTCCCATATTTTAGCATTGTTTGTTTACTTGTTTTAGAACATAAGCTTACTATCATTAATAATTTTATAATAATTTATAAATAGTGCCTATAATTATAAGTTGCTCTCCAAATCATAATTTCAAACTTCCACTGTTACCAAATTCAAATAAGAAAAAATTCCAGTTTATCTAAGCCAGTTTTTGGGGTCATCTTTTCAAAAAAGTTTGCTAATTTAGCAAGTAAACATTTTTCACTATAGTTTTGACTTACATTTCTTTGATAACTAGGGGGCTTGGTGTTTGTCTAATTCTGTGCATTAAAAGCATTATCTGTTTTGCCTTATTTATTAAAAATCTTTTTCCCAAATGTGAAATGATGAGAAAAATATTAAGACTCTCTAACAGACACATGGTAAACTGATACAAACAGGTGAGACAGAGGGTAGAATTACAACTACTAAGTAAACATGTAAGAAAGTGCTGATCTCAGTAGTTATTAAATAAAAGGAAATTAAAACAGTAGTGAGGTTTATAAAGATATCACCTCTCTGTTTATTACCTCTTTGTAAATTTGAGCCCAATCTTTTATTTACCTTCTAGATCTTATTAACTTTTTCACATGTAAGAGTTTTTATTTTATTGAGTTAAATATAGGATTATTTCCTCTTTTTATGTTTGTTTAACTAGAAAATCAGTCTCTCTTCAAAAATGGATAAGTATTCATATCAGTTTTCTCTGATCTTTTTTACTAAGTCAATTTTTTGATTCATCAGAAGTGAATTATGTTGCATGGTAAAAACTGAAGAAATGCATGAATCCAACTCCCCCAAGGCCCATTTATTGAATGATCCTTTCATTATTCCTTGGCTTGTGATGCTTCTTTTATCATATATGCAAATATAATTTCTTTTCAGTCACCTTATCTGTTGCAATAATCTGTATGCTCATCAATTTATAAAAGTAAACCAATGTTTTAATTACCATAATTGTACAATTAGTTTTAAATATATGGTTTACTATTTTTTTTTGAAAGATTTCAAAGATGTTACCAGATATTCTAACAGATGGGGTTTAAATTATTTCCTCAGTATTGAAAATGGATCCTGTTATAATTTTACTCTAGTCACATTAAACCTATAGATTAATTTTGGAATATTTAAAATCTTGACACTATTGAGTAGTATAAAAAATTGATATAGTTTTTTTGTCTTAGATATAAATATGTTTTCTTTTTTTAAAAGTTTTGTCTCTAGACCACTCATTTTTCTCATTTGGATAATTCTTACTTAATTTTTGCTATCTCTGATGGGAATTCTTGAATTTGGTATATAGAATTGGAATTGATGTTTTTCATATCTAATTCTTACTATTCCACTTTGCTGAATTCATCTATGAATTCTGTTTTTCAATTGGTTAGTTTTCTAGAGCTTCTGCATGTTAATTTCTACAAATCATCATAAATTTTTTTCTGCTTTTTTATTATGATTTTCGGTATTTTTTGGTTTATAAATTGTGAAATTGATAAGAATTTCTGAATTATCACTATTTTTGAATTAATAGAAATCTTTCCTTTGCTAGTGATTTGAAAGGAAAAGACGTTAGTTCTTTCCTCACTGAGCATGATGCTCTGTTGTTTTAAATAAACTCTCTAAATCCAACCTTTTTGTCTTTTTTAAAGGGTTATAATTAGAAATGAGCATATTTTACCATTTGCTTTGTTGCCATCCCTTTAAGGAGGTAATACAAGTTTTTGTTATTTATCTTTTTTATGTTACATAGGATGGCTCAGAGTCCCTTGGACTGCAAGGAGATCCAACCAGTCCATTCTGAAGGAGATCAGCCCTGGGATTTCTTTGGAAGAAATGATGCTAAAGCTGAAACTCCAGTACTTTGGCCACCTCATGCGAAGAGTTGACTCATTGGAAAAGACTCTGATGCTGGGAGGGATCGGGGGCAGGAGGAGAAGGGGATGACAGAGGAGAGATGGCTGGATGGCATCACCAACTCGATGGACGTGAGTCTGGGTGAGCTCTGGGAGTTGGTGATGGACAGGGAGGCCTGGCGTGCTGCGATCCATGAGTTCACAAAGAGTCGGACACGACTGAGCGACTGAACTGAACTGAACGGAACTGAGGATGGCTCAGATGGTAAAGAATCTGCCTGCAATGTAGGAGACCTGGGTTTGATCCCTGGGTTGGGAAGATCCCCTGGAGGAGGGCATGGCAACCCACTCCAGTATTCTTGCCTGGAGAATCCCAATGGACAGAGGAGCCAGGCAGGCTGCAGTCCACGGGGTTGCAAAGAGTAAGACACAACTGAGCAACTAAGCACAGCATAGGATGTTAATCAATTTTATAAACAATCTGCTTTTCATTAGTCAAGTGAATGTCCTTTGGCATAATAAATTGTTGACTTCTATTCCTATTGTACAAAAACACCTGGACAACATCATTAACAATGTAGAGTAGATTTAATATGGAGGAAATTGCCTAGCAGAGAACAGTGTCACACAGACAGATAACCCAGAATCTCACTGTCCCACAGTTTAGGGAAGGGAGGTAGTGAAGGACAGGGAGGCCTGGTGTGCTGCAGTTCATGGGGTAGCAGAGTCAGACACGACTGAGCAATTGAACAAAAATGTGCTTCCCAGGTGGCACAGTAGTAAAGAGTCTACCTGCCAATGCAGGAGATGCAAATGATGTGGGTTTGATCACTGAGCTGGGAAGATCCCCTGCAAAAGGAAAAGGCCACCCACTCCAGTTTTCTTGCTTGGAAAATTCCCTGGACAGAGAGAGGAACCTGGTGGACTAGTCCATGGGGTCACAAAGAGTTGAACATGACTGAGCGCGCGCACACACACACACACACACACACACACACACACAGAGTGGGCTCTTGGTATATGGAGGCTCCTCTGTCTATAGAGGGAGCCTTAGTCTTGCCCTATGTATTCATGAAGATGGCGAGGGATCATCTATGTGAGTATGCAAGAATGGATGCTCCCAGGCCTAGAAGGGGTCTTCCTAGAAAAGAGGACCCCTGGAAAGTTGAGGCTGCCTTTCCTTTCTTTGAGGGGATTCAGGTCTCCTGTGCCAGCTCTCCACTGAACTATCAAAATGGAGAGGAAACAAGCTAGGACCATGGAGTGTTTCCTGTTCCCTGTTACTTCATTTACAATTTTAGTATCTGTGTTCATCAAGAAGACTGGGCTGTAGTATGAGTCTTTTGATTTTTAAATCTTTGTATATAGGATTGTGTTTTATACTGTTTCCTGTGAAGTAATAGCCACTTAGAGCTATTCCAAGACCAGGGGGATAATCTTGCTTGAACCACATGATTCATCTGAATTTACCTTTATTGTAATTGATTCTAATTGTTTTTATGGTTTTGACTTTTGTTAATTTTATGCCTCTTTTGGCCAAGTTGTTTGTTTCTTCCTTTGCGTGTGTTCTATTGGATAGGGCTTCCCTGGTGGAATAGAAGATGTTCTGTATGCTCTTATGTTTATAATAATTTGGAAAATGGAGAACTTGATTTTAATTTTATTAGTGGTAAGGTTAGCAATTTTTATAGATTTATTGAAGTTGTGTTTGTGATGTTATTATGAAAACTAAATATTACAATTAACTCCATTTTATGGAAAAGTAAGAAGAATATATGCTCTTTTGCTCTTTTCCCTCTTTATATACTTTTTGTTAGTTTAATCTGGGGTTGTAGGCCCTGTTGTTTAAGGTAAATAAATGCTTTTATTAAAGTATATTGTGTCATTTGTGTCCTATGTTAGTTACCATAGTTATGCACATTATTTTAGACATCAATCTTTCTCCTTTAGTGTTTAGTGATTTCTGAAGTTTTTTCTTATGCTATTTTCAGGGTTTTTGCTAGTTCTTTACCATTCTACTATGACTTCCCAATGATAGAGTTTTAAATTGGATTCATTTTTATTTTCCAGTGGACAAATTAACATCTTAAACAATCTTTTTCATAGACATATCTGAGTTTGTCATTTTGCTCTCAACCATGACTAGCAAATTGACTGGTTACCATATTTTTTGTGCCATCACCTCTCTATAACTTTACTACTAAAACCCAAAGGCATTTCTTTACTGTTTTCTGCAGAGAAACAAAAATAGAAACTTTATTGATTATACATTAATTCTTGGAAAATTACCTTTTTTCAGTTTAGAAGATTTCAAGATGACTTTTATTTTCTTGTAATTCAAAGAATAAAGTTAACAGGAAACACATTGCCTATTAAATCTGCCATGAACGCAGTGACACTTCTTTATTTCTATTGGTGTCAGGTCCTTTTATACTACGGAGAGATTTTTTTTTTTATTACAGTTGATTTTGATCCACTTTTTTCCTTTAAAGATGATCATAGTTGTAATTTCAGTCTCTGTCATCTTACTTCCATTTCTGTTGTCTTCTTTTACTTTCCTAGGTCTTTAATCTGAATTTTATGATTCCATCTCAAGCTTATCTTGTATTCTTCAAAATTTATTTTTCTGCTAAGTCAAATCTGCTATTTAGTACTTCCAGTAGAGATTTTATTTCAGTTCTTAAATTTAGATTAACTCTCTTATTTTTGTCTATTTGATAGAAAAAAGTGAAAGTGAAGTCGGTCAGTCATGTCCCGTTGTTTACGACCCCATGGACTATAGCCTACCAGGCTCCTCCATCCATGAGATTTTCCAGGCAAGAATACTGGAGTGGGTTGCCATTTCCTTCTCCCGTGGATCTTCCCAACACAGGGATTGAATCCAGGTCTCCCACATTGTAGGTAGATGCTTTACTGTCTGAGCCACCAGGGAAGTCCATTTGATAGAATCATGCCTTTATATTTCATTGAGAACATAATCCAGAAGTTAATTTTTTTTCTTATTTCCTGGAGTAAATCTATTCCTGGGGAAGGATTTATTTTTAAAATTGTATTTTAATATAAAACAGACAGAGAAAATTGCATAAATATGCACAGCATAAAAAGCTCTGAGAAGTTAACACCATATAATTCGAATCTAGGTCAAAAAATTCAATATGGTCAGACTCCCAAAAGCTCTTTGTAGAACAAACTACATAATTTGTAGGGTTCAGTGAAAAGTCAAAATGTGGTGCTCCTTGTTTCAAAATTAGTAAAAATTTCAAGACAACAACAACAGAGCATTAAATCAAGTGCAGAGCCCTTCTGAGCATGCAGCCCTGCCCAGCTGTGCAAATTCACATGCTTAGCTTTTGAAGAGGCTGTGAGGAGTAAATGAAATCATGTTTGTGTGGCCACTGTATTAAACTGAATTAAGATGCAATTTTATTTTCCTGTCTTGCCCATTCAGCCACAGTTATCTTCTCCTTCCCTGGAAGAAGACTCCTGCAGGCCCGTGATAATAGTCAGAGTCTTGGATAATGCACAACTGCAGAGATTTTAAGTTACAAATATTGTCTCATTTAAGTAATTGAAGTGGGTAGTCCTGTACAATAATTGGAATTCCTCATTTTTGTAGCTTGGTTGTCCCTTGGCTTAGGGCTAGAGGCCTGTAACAGGAAGGTGATCCTCCGTCTGAGCCCATTTGCTGCAATTTCAGTGTCTTCAGTTAAGTGGGGAAGGATTCAGAGGATAGGACAGCCTTGCTTGGTTTAGTGACTTAGGTCGTTGGCCATGGCAGGTTGTCCATGTTGTCTTTCTTTTCCTGTGGTGTGTTTAATGGGTACTCAGCTAAGAGGCTGACTGCTGTGTCCTCTCCTGCAATCATCTGGAGGGTGCATCTCACTCCTGTGGTGCCTAATGATTCAGTTTTAGCTCACCTGATCTCTGACTTTTGCTCTTGCTGCACCTATCAGCTGTAATCTCCATGGATCCTCAGGGAGCACTATTCAAGTGGGAGGGGACATGGGTAAACCGATGGCTGATTCATGCTGATGTTTGGTGAAAACCAATGCAATACCTTAAGGCAATTATCCTTCAATTGGAAATAAATAAATTAAAAAAAAAAAAAAAAAGACTGAAGGTAATTGAACATATGCCAGACTTTTCTCCCACATGGCCCACATCTGATTCTGAGACAAAGCTCATTTCTCCTGTTCTGATGAACTCAGGGAGATAGTCCACTTCCAGCTCTCTGCCACCCAGTGAGTTAAGTGGGCCCTTTTCCAACCCTCTACATTTCCTAGGTGAGAGTCGGTCACCAGTTCACAGTCTATTGTGTGCATGAGTCAGGCCCTGGACCTCAAAAACTCTCACCTGTTGGAATACACTCCCCAGCACCCTGACTAGTCCTGTTGAGGACCATCATCTCTTCCTACTAGACATGGAGGAGAGTTGCCTCCATGCATAATAAAATTCTCATGGTATTACAAAAGTTTGCTTCCAGAATGTAAATCTGTAAACTGCAAAATTGTGTTGTTACGAGTCTAATAAAAACCTATGCTTTTTGGTCAGGATAAAGATAGTGAAACTTACCTTATAAAACTTACCCTACATTTTCACAATGGATCAAGAGTCATTCATGTACTACTCACCTTCATATCACCTTCTAGGCATTTTGAGAATGGAGAGTTAGGTTGAGGGTGGAGCTTCCTAGTAGTAGCATCGGTTCAGTTCAGTCGCTCAGTCATGTCCGACTATTTGTGACCCCATGAATTACAGCACGCCAGGCCTCTAGGTCCATCACCAACTCCCAGAGTTTACTGAAACTCAAGTCCATTGAGTCAGTGATGCCATCCAGCCATCTCATCCTCTGTCTCCCCTTCTCCTCCTGCTCCCAATCCCTCCCAGCATCAGAGTCTTTTCTAATGAGTCAACTCTTCGCATGAAGTGGCCAAAGTACTGGAGTTTCAGCTTCAGCATTAGTCCTTCCAGCGAACACCTAGGACTCATCTCCTTTAGGATGGACTGGTTGGATCTCCTTGCAGTCCAAGGGATTCTCAAGAATCTTCTCCAACACCACAGTTCAAAAGCATCAATTCTTCAACGCTTAGCATTCTTCATAGTCCAACTTTCACATCCATACCTGACCACTGAAAAAACCATAGCCTTGACTAGAACCTTTGTTGGCAAAGTAAGGTCTCTGCTTTCGAATATGCTATCTAGGTTGGTCATAACTTTCCTTCCAAGGAGTAAGTGTCTTTTAATTTCATGGCTTCAATCACCATCTGAGGTGATTTTGGAGTTTCCCCCCCCCAAAAAAAAATAAATTCTAACACTGTTTCCACTCTTTCCTCATCTATTTCCCATGAAGTGATGGGACCAGATGCCATGATCTTCATTTTCTGAATGTTGAGCTTTAAGCCAACTTTTTCACTCTCCTCTTTCACTTTCATCAAGAGGCTCTTTAGTTCTGCTTCACTTTCTGCCATAAGGGTGGTGTCATCTGCATATCTAAGGTTATTGATATTTCTTCTGGCAATCTTGATTCCAGCTTGTGCTTCCTCCAGCCCAGCATTTCTCATGATGTATTCTGCATATAAGTTAAATAAGCAGGATGACAATATACAGCCTTGATGTATATTATATATTCTATATGTATATCCTTTTCCTATCTCGAACCAGTCTGTTGTTCCATGTCCAGTTCTAACTGTTGCTTCCTGACCTGCATATAGGTTTCTCAAGAGGCAGGTCAGGTGGTCTGGTATTCCCATCTCTTTCAGAATTTGCCACAGTTTATTGTAATCCACACAGTCAAAGGCTTTGGCATAGTCAATAAAGCAGAAAAAGATGTTTTTCTGGAACTCTCTTGCTTTTTCAATGATCCAGCAGATATTGGAAATTTGATCTCTGGTTCCTCTGCCTTTTCTAAAACCCGTTTGAACATCTGGAAGTTCATGGTTCATGTATTGCTGAAGCCTGGCTTGGAGAATTTTGAGCATTACTTTACTAGCATGTGAGATGAGTGCAATTGTGTGGTAGTTTGAGCATTCTCTGGCATTGCCTTTCTTTGGGATTGGAATGAAAACCGACATTTTCCAGTCCTGTGGCCACTGCTGAGTTTTCCAAATTTGCTGGCATATTGAGTGCAGCATTTTCACAGCATCATCTTTTAGGATTTGAAATAGCTCAACTGGAATTCCATCACCTCCACTAGCTTTGTTCTTAGTGATGCTTCCTAAGGCCCACTTGACTTCATATTCCAGGATGTCTGGCTCTAGGTGAGTGATCACACCATCGAGATTATCTTGGTCATGAAGATCTCTTTGGTACAGTTCTGTGTATTTTTGCCGTCTCTTCTTAATATCTTCTGCTTCTGTTAGGTCCATACCATTTCTGTCCTTTATCGAGCCCATCTTTACATGAAATGTCCCCTTGGTATCTCTAATTTTCTTGAAGAGATCTCTAGTCTTTCCCATTCTGTTGTTTTCCTCTATTTCTTTGCACTAATCGCTGAGGAAGGCGTTCTTATCTTTCCTTGCTATTCTTTGGAACTCTGCATTCAGATGCTTATATCTTTCTTTTTCTCCTCTGCTTTTCACTTCACATCTTTTCACAACTATTTGTAAGGCCTCCTCAGACAGCCATTTTGCTTTTTTGCAATTCTTTTCCATGGGGATGGTCTTGATCCCTGTCTCCTGTATGATGCCATGAACCTCAGTCCATAGTTCATCAGGTACTCTGTCTATCAGATCTAGGCCCTTAAATCTATTTCTCACTTCCACTGTATAATCATAAGGGATTTGATTTAGGTCATACCTGAATGGTCTAGTGGTTTTCCCTACTTTCTTCAATTTCAGTCTGAATTTGGCAATAAGGAGTTCATGATCTGAGCCACAGTCAGCTCCTGGTCTTGTTTTTGCTGACTGTATAGAGCTTCTCCATCTTTGGCTGCAAAGAATTAATCAATCTGATTTTGGTGTTGACCATCTGGTGATGTCCATGTGTAGTCTTCTCTTGTGTTGTTGGAAGAGGGTGTTTGCTATAACCAGTGCATTCTCTTTGCAAAACTCTATTAGCCTTTTCTTGCTTCATTCTGTACTCCAAGGCCAAATTTGCCTGTTACTCCAGGTGTTTCTTGACTTCCTACTTTTGCATTCCATTCCCCTATAATGAAAAGGACATCTTTTTTGGGTGTTAGGTCTAAAAGGTCTTGTAGGTTTTCATAGAACCGTTCAACTTCAGCTTCTTCAGCGTTACTGGTTGGGGCATAGGATTGGATTACCGTGAAATTGAATGGCTTGCCTTGGAAACGAAGAGAGATCATTCTGTCGTTTTTGAGGTTGCATCCAAGTACTGCATTTCAGACTCTTTTGTTGACCATGATGGCTACTCCATTTCTTCTGAGGGATTCCTGCCCGCAGTAGTAGATATAATGGTCATCTGAGTTAAATTCACCCATTCCAATCCATCTTAGTTCACTTATTCCTAGAATGTCAATGTTCACTCTTGCCATCTCCTGTTTGACCACTCTAATTTGCCTTGATTCACGGACCTAACATTCCAGGTTCCTATGCAATATTGCTCTTTACAGCATTGGACCTTGCTTCTATCACCAGTCACATCCACAGCTGAGTACTGTTTTTGCTTTGGCTCCGTCCCTTCATTCTTTCTGGAGTTATTTCTCCACTGATCTCCTGTAGCATACTGGGCACCTACTGACCTGGTGAGTTCATCTTTCAGTGTCCTATCTTTTGTCCTGTTCACACTGTTCATGACGTCCTCAAGGCAAGAATCCTGAAGTGGTTTGCCATTCCCTTCTCCAGTGGATCACATTCTGTCAGACCTCTCCTCAGTGACCCTTCTGTCTTGGGTGGCCCCACACGGCATGGCTTAGTTTCACTGAGTTTGACAAGGCTGTGGTTCATGTGATCAGATTGGCTAGTTTCCTGTGATTATGGTTTCAATGTGTCTGCCCTCTGATACCCTCTTGCAACACCTACTGTCTTAGTTGGGTTTCTTTTACCTTGTACGTGGGGTGTCTCTTCACGGCTGCTCCAGCAAACCACAGCCACTGGTCCTTATCTTGGATGAGTGACCCCTCCTGACCTAGAACGTGGAGTAGTTCCTCTCGGCCCTCCTGCGCCTGATATTCTGCCACCCAACTTCCGGCAACCCAGCATAGAGTTTACATTATCTTGGGTGTCTTATATTTTACAGTATTTCTATCAGTCTCCTCACATCCTTTTTTTTTTTCCCTCACATCCTTATCTGACTGCTTTCTCTAAGATTAAATTTTCTAGGAGTCACGGAATAGGTTTTCCTTCAGCCCTTTGTATATCTGGCATCCTTTGGATTGAGAGTTGTTTACTTTCACTTTGCTATCTGGTAACTTCTAATATCCTGAAAGATATGCAAGATTTTGCTGCTAAGTCGCTTTAGTCATGTCTGACTCTGTGCGACCCCATAGAAGGCAGCCCGCCAGGCTCCCCCATCCCTGGGATTCTCCAGGCAAGAACACTGGAGCAGTTGCCATTTCCTTCTCCAATGCAGGAAATTGAAAAGTGAAAGTGAAGTCACTCAGTCATGTCTGACTCTTAGCGACCCCATGGACTGCAGCCTACCAAACTTCTCCGTCCATGGGATTTTCCAGGCAAGAGTACTGGAGTGGGGTGCCCTCGCCTTCTCCTCAATTAATCATGTTTACCTCCATAGGTCTTATGCGACTTTTTCCCCCCTACTTACTCATCTTTGAATATAGAGTCAAACACACAGATTCATTGGGAGATTTGCTGTAAACCATTTCCCAGTGGATCTGGGTGGAAAAGATGTTCCTTTAAGAGCTCAAACAGAAGGGAAGTTATGAAACAATCCTGGTGTCTAGTAGATATTTTTAAAGTGTCACTTCCTCTTTTTAGGAAGTATAAAGAGACTCATGGTTATCCTGGGAGGAAATGATGGAAGAGCTTATACTTGTGCAGCTTGATGAATTCCAAATTCCTGCATAAAGAGGCAAAAAGAACCTTCAAGTAAGAGACTTTATATGGAGCCTGAGGGGAAAATGCAAATCTTGTCTAAAGCAACTGAGTTTCTATCCTAAGAGGTGGAACTCCAAGAACCAGTTAACTTGAAAAGCTAGTGGAAGTAGAGAAGTTACATTTAGAGAACAGATTCCAAAAGGGGTCCTATCTCATGAATAAGACATAAGGAAAATTGTATCAAACTCTAGAAAAATGTAGCATTTTCTTGATTTTTTTTGTTATCGACCTGCAAAGAAGGCTCTCTTCAAATAGCTTTATGAGTAATTTTAATAAAAATTTGGTAAGAAAGTTCTAAGATAACTTCTCTAGAATTCTCATGCACCAGAAGCTGTTACTTAAAAACAGAAAAAGTAATTTTGCATACCTAATACCAACACTTACTCATCATTTATTGCATTTGTGTATATAAGAAGTGGATCCTGAGCCTTTACCATATCATGCACTTTGGAGAGGGCAATGGCAACCCACTCCAGTACTCTCGCCTGGAAAATCCCATGGACAGAGGAGCCTGGTAGGCTTCAGTCCATGAGGTCGCTAAGAGTCAGACATGACTGACTGACTTCACTTTCACTTTTCCTTTCATGCATTGGAGAAGGAAATGGCAACCCACTCCAGTATTCTTGCCTGGAGAATCCCAGGGACGGGGGAGCCTGGTGGGCTGCCTTCTATGGGGTCGCACAGAGTCGGACACGACTGAAGTGACTTAGCAGCAGCAGCAGCACTTTGTAAGAACTGAGAATGCAAAAGTAAGGAAAACCAGATGAAGCTTTGTTCTTGTAGCTTGCTTTCTGTACGGGGAAGGGTGATTTGAAAATAAACAGTAAACACACACATACACACACATATATACAATATTTCATTTGATTACAAGTGTTAAGAAGAAAAATAAATCAGGAAAAGGGGATGGAGTGGAGAACAATAAAGGGTAGAAAGAAAGGGCAGCATTATTTGAAATAGGTTAGTGAAAGAAGTGATGTTTACTGAGGTAAAAATTCTCTTATCTAAAGAAAGTGGGGAAGTTAGCCATGAATACATCTGAAGGAAGAGTATCAGGCATGAGAGCAAATGCCAGTTCAAAATATTAAATTCATGACAACATTTATAGAAGTAGTAGTAACAGTGACAGCAGTACCCATGCAATATATTAAATGCACAACATATTTTCATCCCTTGTTCTGAATAATTTCTGTATATCTTTATGCTGGTGTAAGGTTTTTTTTTTTTTTTTTTTATGCCCATAAGGGATTTTATGTGCTTGTGTGTGTACACAGAAGGGACTATTCAGAGATTTACTTTTCTTTTCAATTATATTCTTAAAACTTTAATTGCAGATTCACATGCAGTTCTAAGGAATAATACAGAGGATTCTGGGTATGCTTCATCTGATTTCTTTCAGTCTTTGTGTGTGCGCTCAGTTGCTCAGTCATATCTGACTCTTTCCTACTCCATGGATTGTAGCCCACCAGGCTTCTCTCGCAAATCTGGAGTTCAGTAAGACCACAAGGTACTGGCTTTGGTACAATCCTTCAGCTTTACTCAAATTTCACATTTTATATACACTTATTTTCATATGTGTGTATATTTTTCTCGGAGAAGGCAATGGCACCCCACTCCAGTACTCTTGCCTGGAAAATCCCACGGATGGAGGAGCCTGGTAGGCTGTAGTTCATGGGGTCGCTAGGAGTCGGACACGACTGAGCGACTTCACTTTCACTTTCCTGCATTGGAGAAGGAAATGGCAACCCACTCCAGTGTTCTTGCCTGGAGAATCCCAGGGACCGGGGAGCCTGGTGGGCTGCCGTCTATGGGATCACACAGAGTCGGACACGACTGAAGTGATTTAGCAGTATATAGTTCTATGCAGTTGTATCACATGTTAATTTGTGTGGCTACCACCATGTCAAGATACAGACAGTTCCATCTTTCTTAGGATTCTCCATGCTGCTTCGGTATCATCTATCTACTCATGATGCTGGTCCCTAACCCTTGGCAAGCATTAATCTGTTCTCCATGTCTATAATTTTGTCATTTTGATAATGTTACATAAATGAAAGATTGCTGCATGTAATCTTTTATGGTTGGCTTTTTTTTTAACTTAACGTAATTTAGTTAAGATTCATCCAAGTTATTGCATTTATCAATATTTCATTCCTTTTTTCTGTTAAATAATATTCCATGGTATGGGTGTATTACAACTTGCTTAATCAGTCATCAGTTGAAGGACATTTAGATTGTTTCCAGTTTTTGGCTAATTTAAATAAAAATACTATGAGCATTAGTTTGTGAGCATTCAAGTTTTACATGAAGCTAAGTTTAATTTCTCTTGGATAAGTGCACAAAGATGAAATTGCTACATCATATGGTAAAGGTATATGGTATATTTAAATTTGTAAGGGACTGCCAAGATGTTCTCCAGAGTGGTTCTATTATTTCACATTTACAATAGCAATGTGTGAAGCATTCAGTTTCTCAACATGAAATCCAGCATTGGGAAATGCCATTTTTTAAAAATTTTAACTATTAAAATAAATGTTACTTTGGATTTTTAAAATAAACCTTCAGATTACCAAATTTAGAAGTTCAAAAGGCATACTTCATTTTCAGTATATATCTGAAATTTGTGTGCATTATTATTCTATTGATATATCTAAAATTTTAGCAATAATCTTGAGGGGTCTTTTAATAGTATTTGGTATCACCTACACATTTAATCACTGTATAATATTTTTAATAGCATTAAAATAACATTTTTAAATAAAATTTTTATAAACATAAACATTATAAAATATAATAATACGTGTATAATATAAATAAAATAAAATATAATATTTTTATAAATATGAATATTGCAAAATACAATAACATTTTAATTAATATTTTATAAATATAAATATAATAAAATATAATATTTTATGAATATAAAAATGAATATAAATATAAAAAATACAATATTTTATAAATATATATTTATATAATTTATATATATAATTTATTATAATATATTTATATAATTTATCTAAATATATATAATTTAATATAAAATATATATTATATATAACATATATAATGTTAATAATAATATTTATATATATAAATATATGATACTTATATAATTTATATTAATATATATTAATTATATATGTAAATCATATTATTATCATTACATTATTATATTATATAAATTATATATATTATATGATGTATATATTATATTAAATATTATATTGTATATACTATTATTACCATTATGTATAATATATATAATAAAAAATATATAATATATAATGTAATATAATAATACTATTATATATTTATATAATATTGTATATAATAATATATAATATTGTAAATAATAACATCTAATATCTAATATATATAATATAATTTTTATATGATATATATAATATCTAATATATAATAATATATAATATATATAATTTATAATATGTATAATACATATATAATATATGATATACAATATATATTATAAGATATAATATATAGAGTTATAATATATAATATGTATTGTTGTATATTATTATATTACATATTACTATATTATATTTTATAATATATCATAATGTATATTAAATATTATATATATTATATTGTATATAATATAATATGTATTATGTTATATATTATATTATGTATATTATTATATTATATACTATTATTATATACAATATTATATATAATATATATTACATATCATACTAATATTAAATTCATATTATATACATTATATTATATATAATGTATATATTATGTATTATTTTAATATTATAGTGATATTATAATTATATGTAAATATATAATTTTAATATATACATATCATATAATATATATAATATATATCATAATTATAATAAACATTAATATTATATAATATACAATTATATGATATATTATATATATTATAACATATTATATATAATATGTATTAATATATACATAATATTATATATTATAAAATATGTATAATTATAATTATATAGAAAAAATATATAAATATATATACATAATATACATTAATATATGATTTCATACATATAATATGTATTAATATACATAATTAATATATAATATAATAATATATTAATAATATATCATTATATATTATATATATGATAGATATATTTTATATAATATATATCTATATTATATAATATATTGTAATATATTACATATAACATAAATATATATAATATATATTAATAACACTATAGTAATATTGATAATTATTTTTATTATTAATAATCATATATCAATATATATGATATTATATATATATATATATTGCAATTCTAGAGGAACCAACTCTTCCAGCCACAACCCGTGAACAACTACGAGATTCTTCCCTCAACGCGAGATGAGGCTCTTTTCCAAAGCAGTGTCTTGAGAGAAACCCCACGTTCTCTCTTGAAATGTGAAAGGGTACTTGACATCCTTGATGCAACTCAGGAAGGTCCCCGAGATACCTGTCCCCACTAGAGAGGAACCCTGAGTTTCACGCCACAACTCAAGAAGAGCCGCGTTTTCCCCCTCCTCTAATCGAGATGAGAGTCAATTTCCCGGCTTTGTCGGGAAAGGAATCCCGATGTTGCCATCGGCCCTCAGGAGGATGCCGGTCTCCCCTTGAAACTCGAGCGCATCCCCAGGAGTCGTGCCTCAATTTGAAAAGACCCCGATTTCCCCAACCACTCCAGATAAGCCTGATTCCCCTGCATGGACTTGACTGGAACCCCGAGGATCCACTCAAAACACAAAGCCCCGTAGCACTTCGAGAGAAAGCCTTAGAACCCTGTGTCCACTCGACAGGAAGCCTGACACCTCTTTGAAACCTTGAGAGGGAAGCTGAGTTCCATATCTCCACACGAGATGGGGCCTGACTCCCCTGTTGAAACTCCATAGGAACCCCGAGATCCATGTCAAAACTGAAAAGGCACCCTGAGGTTCTGGCCTCAATTTGAGATGAGGCCGTATGCCCCTGCACCGACTGGAGAGGAATCCCTAGAGGCCCCTCACAACTAGAATGGGGACTTGACATTCCTGAGGCAACATGAGCGGGTCCCTGAAGTCCCCGTTGCAACTCGAGAGGAACTCCAAGTGTCCTGCCGCAACTCGGGAAACCCAGGAGATCCTCCCCTCAACGCTAGATGAGGTCCCTTTCTGCTGCAAAGTCTCGAGAGAAATCCCTCCTTCCCTCTTGAGCCTCAAAAGGGTACTTGACACCCTTGAGGCAACTCAAGAAGTTCCTCGACATACCTGTCTACACTCGAGGAGCCCCGAGTTTTCCGCGACAACTCAAGAAGAGCCCCGGTTTCCCCTCCTCATCTCAAGATGAGGGTCTATTTCCCTACTTAATCTGCAAAGGAATCCCGACATTTCCATCGCACCTCAGGAGGAGGCTGGTCTCATCTTCAAACTCAAGAGGAACACCAGTGGTCGTGCCACAATTCGAAAAGACCCCGATGTCCCCATCCACTCTAGATAAGGCTTCATTCCCCTGCAACGACTCGTATGTCACACTGAGGATCAACTCATGACACGAAGGGAGGCCTGAGAGTCCCGTGGCACCTCTAGAAATAGCCCCTGATCCCTACCTCAACTCGACAGGAGGCCTGACACCCCTTTTCTACCTCGAGAGGGAAGCGGAGTTCCATGCCCCAACACGAGATGACGTCTGACTCCCCAGTGGAATCTCCATAGGGACCCCGAGATCCCTGACAGAGTTAGAGAGGAACCCTGAGTTTCCCGCCTCAACTTGACATGAAGCCCTTGACATGAGGTGGGTGGGTGGTGGGCGAGTGGTGGTAGGGTGATGGGAGGGTGGTGGGTGGGCGGTGGGCGGGTGGTGGGAGGATTGTGGGAGGGTGTTGGGAGGGTTCTGTGAGGGTGGTGGGCAGGTGGTGGGCGGGTTTTGGGCGGGTGGTGGGAGGGTGGTCAGAGGGTTGTGGGAGGATTTTTGGAGGGTGTTGGGAGGGTGGTGGGAGGATGGTGGGATGAAGTTGGGAGCATAGTGGGAAGATGAATGGGAGGGTGGTATGGAGGGTGGTCGGAGAATTGTGGGAGGGTGGTGGGAGGGTGGTGGGAGGGTGGTGGGAGGGTGGTGGGAAGGTGGATGGAGGATGGATGTCGAGTTTATGGAGGTATATCTTCAGTGAGCTCCTGGTCTGGAACAAGGAGGACCCCAGAACTGCACAGTACACAATGAATTGGTCTAGGCAGCACAGCTCTGTAGCATTAGCATCTGGCTGACCACCACTGGGATTCCCGCCTGGCCAGGTGGAGGTGGGGTTTTTGGAAGAGGGAGGAGGGGATTTGAACCTGGGGGCCCATAAACACATCCCTTCGTGACCTGTGTCTGTTTCCCCATTCCTAGCAGCCCCTTCTCTGGAGCCGAGTTCATGGCTTGAGGGCTGAGGATGGTGGACCCACCAAGAGGCCTGCCTCCTCCTGCTTCCGCCAATTCTCCTCCTCAGCCTTGATAGAGGCTCTGCCTCTTCATCTTCCTGCCTCTTCATCTCCTGTCCCTGTTCAAACCTGCTGGTCAGGTCCCTGGGCAGTTTGATGGCATACTTCTTAGGGGGTGCCTTTTCCTCCTCCTTGACACTCTGTCACAAGACAAGAGGAAAAGGATTGGCAGCCACCCACATTCTTGCTCCTGGAGTCTGCAGGCTGTCTGAACCCAAACATAGAAACAGCCTCAGCTCCAGACCTGTGACTGTGGGCATGTCCTCCCATTTCCCTAACCACAGCAATTTCGCCAGGCTTGATCTGCCAAATGAAGACAGGCCAATTTCTGTATGACTTGCCCATCCAGGCCAGAGTTCAGGAGGTATGACTTCTGTTCTTCATCCCCCACGACCTAGACTAGCTATGATCTGGATCTGATTTAGAAAATGGGGCAAATTGTCGGGAATCAGATTTTCCAGGTTTACCACTGCAGGTCTTCACATGTTGACTTGAAGTGAGAGTTTCCTGGGCTCGGAAAAAGAACAAAGCCTGTGTGTGTGTGTGTGTGCATGTGTACATGAGCGTGTGTACACAAATGTGTGTTAGGTGGCCAGAAAAATGTCAAGGAAAAGATACCACAGAAGCTGCAGAATGGGGAGAATCTCCTGGGTTTGCTTCTTCTGGGTTTGAATCTCCTGGGTTGCGTCCCACCACACCCATGAACAACCATGAGATTCTCCCCTCAACGTGAGATAAGGCCCTTTTCCAGAGCAGTGTCTCGAGAGAAACCCCAATTTCCCTCTTGAAATGTGAAAGGGTACTTGACACCCTTGATGCAACTCAGGAAGGTCCCCGAGATACCCGTCCCCACTAGAGAGGAACCCCGAGTTTCATGCCACAACTCAAGAAGAGCCACGTTTTCTCCCTCCTCTAATTGAGATGAGGGTCAATTCCCCTGCTTCGTTGGGAAAGGAATCCCGACGTTGCCATCGGCCCTCAGGAGGAGGCCAGTCTCCCCTTGAAACTCGAGCGCATCCCCCAGGAGTCGTGCCTCAATTCAAAAAGACCCCGATTTCCCCATCCACTCCAGAGAAGCCTGATTCCCCTGCACAGACTTGACTGGAACCCCGAGGATCGACTCAAAACACGAAGGGAGGGGTGACAGCCCTGTGGCACCTAGAGAAAAAGCCTCAGAACCCTATGTCCACTCAACAGGAAGCCTGACATCTCTTTGAAACCTTAAGAGGGAAGCAGGGTTCCATGTCTCCACACGAGGCGAGGCCTGACTCCCCTGTTGAAACTCCATAAGAACCCCAAGATCCATGTCATAACTGAAAAGGCACCCTGAGGTTCCAGCCTCAACTCGAGATGAGGCCCTATGCCCCTGCACCGACTAGAGAGGAATCCCGAGAGGCCCCTTGCAACTCGAATGGAGACTTGACTTTCCTGAGGCAACATGAGCAGGTCCCTGAGGTCCCCATCTCAACTCGAGAGGAATTCCAAGTGTCTTTCCGCAACTTGAGAAACCCAGGAGATCCTCCCCTCAACGCAAGATGAGGCACCTTTCCACTGCAGAGTCTCGAGAGAAATCCCACCTTCACTCTTGAGCCTCGAAAGCGTACTTGACACCCTTTAGGCAACTCAAGAAGTTCCCCAACATACTCGTCTCCACTCAAGAGGAACCCTGAGTTTCCCGCCACAACTCAAAAAGAGCCCCGGTTTCCCCTTCTCATCTCGAGATGAGGGTCCAATCCCCTGCTTCGTCTGCAAAGGAATCCCGACGTTCTCGTCGCACATCAAGAGGAGGCCAGTCTCACCTTGAAACTCGAGAGGAACTCCAGGGGTCGTGCCACCATTCGAAAAGACCCCGATGTCCCCATCCACAAGAGATAAGGCCTCATTCCCCTGCAACAACTCAAATGTCACCCTGAGCATCAACTCACGACATGAAGGGAGGCCTGAGAGCCCCGTGGTACCTCTAGAAATAGCCCCTGATCAACTCGATAGGATGATACCTCAACTTGACAGGAGGCCTGACACCTCTTTTCCACCTGGAGAAGGAAGCGGAGTTCCATGCCCCAACACGAGATGACGTCTCCATAGGGACCCCGAGATCCCTGTCAGAGCTAGAGAGGAACCCTGAGTTTCCCGCCTCAACTCGACATGAGGCCCTAGTCACCTGCACCAACTCGAGAGGAATCCCGAGAGGCCCCTCACAACTCGAAAGGATTCCTGACTTCCCAGAGACAACATTAGAGGCTCCCTTAGGTCCCCGTGGCAACTCGAGGGAAACCACACCTCCTCCTGCAACTTGAGAAACACCTTGAGATTCCCCCTTCCATGTGAATTGAGGCCTGATTCCCCCACCGTGTCTCCAGAGCATTCCCACCCTTGCCTTCACAACTCGAATGGAGACTTGACTTCCCTGAGCAACACGAGAGGCTCCCTGAGTTCCCAGTGATACCTAGAGAGGAATCTCAAGCCTCCAGCCGCAACTCAAGACAAACCACGAGATGCCCCCATCAGCGCAAGATAAGGCCCTTTTCTCCTGCAGCACCTCGAGTGCAATCCCAGGTTCCCTCTCAAAAGTCGAGAGAAAACTTGACTCCCTTTAGGCAACTCAAGGGGCCTGAGATCCCCATCACAACTCGAGATGAAAGCTGAGTTTCCCACCACAACTCGACTAGAACCCCATGTGTCCCACCTCATCTGGAGATGAGGGCCCATTCCCTGCCTCAACGCAAGAGAAATCCCAACTTCCCCTTGCACCACAAGAGGAGGCCCGTGTCACCAAGAAAATCTCAAATGGAAACCCACGGATCCTCCTGCAAGGAAAAAGGACTCCCAGTTCCCCCTCTGCTCCAGATAAGTCCTGATTCCCCTGCACTGGCTCCAATGGAACACCTCACAAGAGGATGGGAGGCCTGTCGGCCTGGCCTATCCTCTTGAAAAAGCCCAAATTCCCCACCTGAACTCTATTGGAGGCCTGACAGCCCTTTGACAACTCGAGAGAAATGCAGAGTTCCATGCCTAAACATCAGACGAGGCCTGACTCCCTAGATGAACCTTGATGGGAAGCCCGAGATCCCGGTCGCCGCCAGAGAGGAACACTGAGTTTCCTGACTGAACTCTAGACACGGCCCTATTCACCGGCAGTGACTTGAGAGGAATCCCGACGGGCCCCTCGCAACTCAAAGAGACCTGACTTCTCTGAGGCAGCATGAGCCGGCCCCTGAGATCCCCACTGAAACTCGAGAGGAACCCCACGCTTCCCACCACAACCCGTGAACAACCATGAGATTCTTCTCTCAACGCGAGACGAGGCTCTTTTCCAGAGCAATGTCTTGAGAGAAACCCCACTTTCCCTCTTGAAATGCGAAAAGGTACTTGACACCCTTGATGCAACTCAGGAAGGTCCCCGAGATACCTGTCTCCACTAGAGAGGAACCCTGAGTTTTCATGCCACAACTCAAGAAGAGCCGTGTTTTCCCTCTCCTCTAATCGAGATGAGGATTGATTCCCCTGCTTCATCGGGAAAGAAATCCCAACATTGCCATCGGCCCTCAGGAGGAGGCTAGTCTCCCCTTGAAACTCGAGCGCATCCCCAGGGGTCATGCCTCAATTCGAGAAGACCCTGATTTCCCCAACCACTCCAGATAAGTCTGATTCCCCTGCACGGACTTGACTGGAACCCCGAGGATCCACTCAAAACACGAAGGGAGGGATGACAGCCCCGTGGCATCTCGAGAAAAAGCCCCAGAACCCTGTGTCCACTCGACAGGAAGCCTGACACCTCTTTGAAACCTCAAGAGGGAAGCAGGGTTCCATGTCTCCACATGAGACAAGGCCTGACTCCTCTGTTGAAACTCTATAGGAACCCCGAGATTCATGTCAGAACTGAAAAGGAACCCTGAGGTTCCGACCTCAACTTGAGATGAGGCCCTATGCCCCTGCACCGACTGGAGAGGAATCCCGAGAGGCCCCTTTCAACTCTAATGGAGACTTGACTTTCCTGAGGCAACACGAGCGGGTCCCTGAAGTCCCCGTTGCAACTCAAGAGGAACTCCAAGTGTCCTGTCACAACTCGAGAAACCCACGAGATTCTCCCCTGAACGCGAGATGAGGCCCTTTTCCAGAGCAGTGTCTCAAGAGAAACCCCACCTTCCCTCTTTAGCCTCGAAAGGGTACTTGACACTCTTGATGCAACTCAGGAAGGTCCCCGAGATACCTGTCTCCACTCAAGAGGAACACCGAGTTTCATGCCACCACTCAAGAAGAGCCCCGTTTTGCCCCTCCTCAACTCTAGATTAGGGTCGATTCCCTTGCTTCATTGGGAAAGGAATCCCGATGTTTTTGTTGCCCCTCAAGAGGAGGCTGGTCTCACCTTGAAACTCGAGCAACTCCCCGGGAGTCGTGCCTCAATTAGAAAAGGTCCCAATTTCCCCAACCACTCCAGATAAGCTTGATTCCCTGCACTGACTCGACTGGAACACCGAGGATCGACTCAAAACACGAAGGGAGGTGTGACAGCCCAGTGGCACCTCGAGAAAAAGCCCCAGACACCTATGTCCATTCGACAGGAAGCCTGACACCTCTTTGAAACATCGAGAGGGGAGCTGAGTTCCATGTCTCCACACGAGACGAGGCCTGAGTCCCCTGTTGAAACTCCATAGGAACCCTGAGATCCATTTCAGAACTGTAGAGGAACCCTGAGGTTCCGGCCTCAACTTGAGATGAGGCCATAAGCCCCTGCACCGACTGCAGAGGAATCCCAAGAGGCCCCTCACAACCCGAATGGAGACTTGACTTTCCTGAGGCAACATGAGTGTGTTTGAGGTCCCCGTTGCAACTCGAGAGAAACCCCAAGTTTCCTGCCGCGACTCGAGAAACCCCAGGAGATTCTCCCCTCAACGCGAGATGAGGCCCCTTTCTGTTGCAGCGTCTCGAGAGAAATCCCACCTTCCCTCTTTAGCCTTGAAAGGGTACTTGACACCCTTTAGGCAACTCAAGAAGTTCCCTGACATACCCGTCTCCGCTTGAGAGGAACACCAAGTTTCCCACTACAACTCAAGAAGAGCCCTGGTTTCCCCTCCTCATCTCGAGATGAGGACCCAATCCCCTGCTTCGTCTGCAAAGGAATCCTGATGTTCCTGTCGCTCCTCAGGAGGAGGCTGGTCTCACCTTGAAACTCGAGACGAACTCCAGGGGTCGTGCAACCATTCGAAAAGACCCCAATGTCCCCGTCCATTCGAGATAAGGCCTCATTCCCCTGCAAAGACTGAAATGTCACCCAGGGTATCAACTCATGACACGAATGGAGTACTGAGAGCCCCGTGGCACCTCTAGAAATAGCCCCTACCTATTGATTAGGTATGAATAGGTAGCCCCTATTGATACCTACCTCAACTCGACAGGAGGCCTGACACCCCTTTTCCACCTCGAGAGGGAAGTGGAGTTCCATGACCCAACATGAGATGACGTCTGACTCGCCAGGGGAATCTCCATAGGGACCCCGAGATCGCTGTCAGAGCTGAGTTTCCCGCCTCAACTCAAGATGAGGCCTTAGTCGCCTGCACCAACTTGAGAAGAATCCTGAGAGGCCCCTCACAACTCGAAAGGATTCCTGACTTCCCAGAGACAAAATGAAAGGCTCCTTCAGGTCCCCGTGATAACTTGAGGGAACCCGCACTTCCAGCCGCAACTCGAGAAACACCTTGAGATTCCCCCTTCCATGCGAATTGAGGCCTGATTTTCCTGCCGTGACTCTAGAGCACTCCTGCGCTGGCCCTCGCAACTTGAATGGAGACTTGACTTCCCTGAGGCAACACGAGAGGCTCCCTGAGCTCCCGGTGGTAGCTGCAGAGGAACCCAAGCCTCCCACTGCAACTCGAGACAACCCACGAGATTCCCCCGTCAATGCGAGGTGAGGCCTTTTTCTCTTGCAGCACCTTGAGAGCAATCCCGAGTTCCCTCTCAAAACTCGAGAGGAGGCTTGACTTCCTTCACACAATTCAAGTGGGCCCAAAGATCCCCATCACAACTAGAGATGAAAGCCGAGGTTCCCACCACAACTCGAGAAGAGCCCTGTGTGTCCCACCTCATCTGGAGATGAGTGCCCATTCTGTGCTTCAACTCAAGAGAAATCCCAACTTCCCCTCGAACCACAAGAGGAGGCCTGTGTCACCAACTGAATCTCAAGTGGAACCCCGCGGATCCTGCTACAAGGAAAAAGGACGCCGAGTTCCCCCTCAGCTCCAGATAAGTCCTGATTTTCCCTGCATCGGCTCCAATGGAACACCGAGTATCTGCTCACAACAGGATGGGAGGCCTGTCGGCCCTGCCTATCCTCTAGAAAAAGCCCAAATCCCCGCCTGAACTCGACCAGAGGCCTGACAGCCCTTTGACAACTCGAGAGGAATGCAGAGTTCCATGCCTCAACACCAGGCAAGGCCTGACTTCCTTGTTGAACCTTGATAGGAAGCTGGAGATTCCAGTCGCTGCCGGAGAGGAACACTGAGTTTCCCGACTGAACTCTAGACAGGGCCCTATTCACGGGCAGCGACTCGAGAGGAATCTCACCAAGCCCCTCGCAACTCGAGGAATAATATATAATAATTATATATTATTGTTATATATTATTAATAATAATATTATTTTATTATCAATATAATATATTAATATATTAAATAATATATTTATATATTATATTATATTACAAAATATATATAATATAATATCAGTTCAGTTCAGTCACTCAGTCGTGTCAGACTGTTTGTGACCCCATGAATCGCAGCACGCCAGGCCTCCCTGTCCATCACCAACTCCCGGAGTTCACCCGGACTCATGTCCATTGAGTCAGTGATGCCATCCAGCCATCTCATCCTCTGTCTTCCCCTTCTCCTCCTGCCCCCAATCCCTCCCAGCATCAGAGTCTTTTCCAATAAGTCAACACTTCGCATGAGGTGGCCAAAGTACTGGAGTTTCAGCTTTAGCATCATTCCTTCCAAAGAAATCCCAGGGCTGATCTCCTTCAGAATGGACTGGTTGGATCTCCTTGCAGTCCAAGGGACTCTCAAGATCTGCTCCAACACCACAGTACAAAACTGTCAATTCTTTGGCACTCAGCCTTCTTCACAGTCCAACTCTCACATCCATATGTGACCAAAGGAAAAATCACAGCCTTGACTGGACGAACCTTTGTTGGCAAAGTAATGTCTCTGCTTTTGAATATGCTATCTAGGTTGGTCATAACTTTCCTTCCAAGGAGTAAGCGTCTTTTAATTTCATGGCTGCAGTCACCATCTGCAGTGATTTTGGAGTCCAAAAAAATAAAGTCTGACACTGTTTCCATTGTTTCCCATCTATTTCCCATGAAATAATGGGACCAGATGCCATGATCTTCGTTTTCTAAAGTTGAGCTTTAAGCCAACTTTTTCACTCTCCACATTCACTTTCATCAAGAGGCCTTTTAGTTCCTCTTCACTTTCTGCCATAAGGGTGGTGTCATCTGCATATCTGAGGTTATTGATATTTCTCCCAGCAATCTTGATTCCAGCTTGTGTTTCTTCCAGTCCAGCGTTTCTCTTGATGTACTCTGCATATAAGTTAAATAAGCAGGGTGACAATATACAGCCTTGATGAACTCATTTTCCTATTTGGAACCAGTCTGTTGTTCCATGTCCAGTTCTAACAGTTGCTTTCTGACCTGCATATAGATTTCTCAAGAGGCAGATCAGGTGGTCTGGTATTCCCGTCTCTTTCAGAATTTTCCACAGTTGATTGTGATCCACACAGTCAAAGGCTTTGGCAAACTCAATAAAGCAGAAATAGATGTTTTTCTGGAACTCTCTTGCTTTTTCGATGATCCAGCAGATGTTGGCAATTTGATCTCTGGTTCCTCTGCCTTTTCTAAAACCAGCTTGCACATCTGGAAGTTAACAGTTCACATATTGCTGAAGCCTGCCTTGGAGAATGTTGAGCATTGCTTTACTAGCATGTGTGATGAGTGCAATTGTGCGGTACCTTGAGAATTATTTGGCATTGCCTTTCTTTGGGATTGGAATGAAAACTGACATTTTCCAGTCCTGTGGCCACTGCTGAGTTTTCCAAATTTGCTGGCATATTGAGTGCAGCATTTTCACAGCATCATCTTTCAGGATTTGGAAGAGCTCAACTGGAATTCCATTACCTCCACTAGCTTTGTTCATAGTGAAGCTTTCTAAGGCCCACTTGACTTCACATTCCAGGATGTCTGGCTCTAGGTGAGTGATCACACCATCGTGATTATCTTGGTCATGAAGATCTTTTTTGTACAGTTCTTCTGTGTATTCTTGCCGTCTCTTCTTAATATCTTCTGCTTCTGTTAGGTCCATACCATTTCTGTCCTTTATCGAGCCTGTCTTTGCATGAAATGTCCCCTTAGTATCTCTAATTTTCTGAAGAGGTCTCTAGTCTTCCCCATTCTGTTGTTTTCCTCTATTTCTTTGCATTGATATCTGAAGAAGGCTTTCTTTTCTCTTCTTGCTATTCTTTGGAACTCTGCATTCAGATGCTTATATCTTTCCTTTGCTCCTTTGCTTTTTGCTTCACTTCTTTTCACAACTATTTGTAAGGCCTCCCCAGACAGCCATTTTGCTTTTTTGCAATTCTTTTCCAGGGGGTGGTCTTGATCCCTGTCTCCTGTACAATGTCATGAACCTCAGTCCATAGTTTATCAGGCACTCTATCTATCAGATCTAGGCCCTTAAATCTATTTCTCACTTCCACTGTATAATCATAAGGGATTTGATTTAGGTCATACCTGTATGGTCTAGTGGTTTTCCCTACTTTCTTCAATTTCAGCCTGAATTTGGCAACAAGGAGTTCATGATCTGAGCCACAGTCAGCTCCTGGTCTTGTTTTTGCTGACTGTATAGAGCTTCTCCATCTTTGGCTGCAAAGAATATAATCAATCTCATTTTGGTGTTGACCATCTGGTGATGTTCATGTGTAGAGCCTTCTCTTGTGTTGTTGGAAGAGGGTGTTTGCTATGACCAGTGCATTTTCTTGGCAAAACTCTATTAATCTTTGCCTTGCTTCATTCCGTATTCCAAGGCCAAATTTGCCTGTTACTCCAGGTGTTTCTTGACTTCCTACTTTTGCATTCCATTCCCCTATAATGAAAAGGACATCTTTTTTGGGTGTTACTTCTAAAAGGTCTTGTAGGTCTTCCTACAACCGTTCAATTTCAGCTTCTTCAGCATTACTTTTTGGGGAATACACTTGGATTCCTGTGATATGGAATGGTTTGCCTTGGAAACGAACAGAGATCATTCTGTCTTTTTTGAGATTGCATCCAAGTACTGCATTTCGGACTCTTTTGTTGACCACGATGGCTACTCCATTTCTTCTGAGGGATTCCTGCCCACAGTAGTAGATATAATGGTCATTTGAGTTAAATTCACCCATTCCAGTCCATTTCAGTTCGCTGATTCCTAGAATGTCAACATTCACTCTTGCCATCTCTTTTTTGACCACTTCCAATTTGCCTTGATTCATGGACCTGACATTCCAGGTTCCTATGCAATATTGCTCTTTACAGCATGGGACCTTGCTTCTATCACCAGTCACATCCACAGCTGGGTATTGTTTTTGCTTTGGCTCCATCCCTTCATTCTTTCTGGAGTTATTTCTCCACTGATCTCCAGTAGCATATTTGGCCCCTACTGACCTGGGGAGTTCCTCTTTCAGTATCCTATCATTTTGCCTTTTCACACTGTTCATGGTGTTCTCAAGGCAAGAATACTGAAGTGGTTTGCCATTCCCTTCTCCAGTGGACCACATTCTGTCAGATCTCTCCACCATGACCTGCCCGTCTTGGGTTGCCCCACGGGCATGGCTTAGTTTCATTGAATTAGACAAGGCTGTGGTCCTAGTGTGATTAGATTGACTAGTTTCCTGTGAGTATGGTTTCAGTGTGTCTGCCCTCTGATGCCCTCTTGCAACACCTACCATCTTAGTTGGGTTTCTCTTACCTTGGGCATGGGGTATCTCTTCACGGCTGCTCCAGCAAAGCACAGCCACTATTGCTTACCTTGGATGAGGGGTATCTCCTCACCATTGCCCTTCCTGACCTTCAACGTGGGATAGCTTCTCTAGGCCCTCCTGCACCCGTGCAGCCACTGCTCCTTGGACATGGGGTTGGCCCTCCCAGCCGCCACCCCTGGCCTCAGGCGTGGGGGTGTGGGGTAGCTCCTCCCAGCGGCCGCCCCTGGCCTTGTTTGCAGGGTATCTCCTCTCAGCCGCTGCCCCTGACCTCGGACGTGGGGTAGCTCCTCCTGGCCGCTGCCCCTGACCTCGGACTTGGGTAGCTCTTCTAGGCTGTTTCTGCACATTCGCAGCCTGGCACTCTCGGCTGCTGCCCCTGACCTCGGACGTGGGGTAAGTCCTCTTGGCCACCGTCCTTCGGGCATGGGGTCCTCCTGGCTGCTGCCCCTGACCTCGGATGTGGGGTAGCTCCTCTCGGCCACCCTTAGTGCACCCCCTTGGAGCAGTTAGGGTCATCAGCCCTGTTGCTCCCCCCTCAGAGCAATTAGGGTCATCAGCCCTATTGCTCACCCCTCAGAACAATTAGGGTCATCTGCCCTATTGTTCCCTCTGTATTGAGTTTTCGGGACGGCTAGGACCCCACTCAGGGTGCTGCGGACCCCCCTGTAGGATAGACAGGGCGAGAGGAGTGGGAAGTATTGAAAGTGTTAAAGGGTTGGAGGGAAAACCCGGTTTCTAGAGTTAAAAGTCGAAAGAAACCTGATCTTTGAAAACTAAAACTATATCTTCTACTATATTTAATTTTCTGACATGGGTAACACTGAATCAAATGAAAGACAGCTCTTTATAGGAGTAATTTTGCAGTTATTAAGTAAGAGAGGAATCAAAGTTAAAAAATCTACCATTCAATCATTTTTTTCATTTGTACAAGAATAGTGTCCTTGGTTTCCAAAAGACAGGACTGTTAATTTAGATACTTGGGTGAAGGTAAAAAAAAAAAAAAAAAGCAACTAAAAACTTATCCTATAAATATGATTAAAAATGTTCTGGACCCCCGTCATGAAGCTGTTGGATAGCCTATGGGAGAGGCTATAGCGGTGGATGGTAGTGGGTCTCCACCTTCTGTGCAGATCATGTTGTCTGCCATTGACGAAGGAAAGGAGGGAGACTGTGCTCTACCTCCTGAGGAAGGATAGGGCTTACAGGACGCTGCGGCCGGGCGCCCTGGTGAGCCCCCTCCCCCTCTACACAAACCTTTAAAAATTTATCCAACAATTTCTGATTTAAGGCGACTACCCCACCTCCACTTGCACCTCCCAGAGCCTAGGAACTCCCCAGTTTACATCCAAAGCCTCCCAGAGCATTGCCTAAGGCTGAAAAAAAAAAAAAAGCTTTCTTTTAAACAAAGGAGCTTTAAAGAATACACAATATACAGAGCCTGCTTATTGCAGAAAACCCCCTCAGGGGGGCCTCACCCAAGCAAAAAAAAAAAAAAGAAAGAAAAAGAAAAAGAAAAAAGTGAAAAAGAAAAAGAAAAAAGAAAATAGAGAAACATCTAAAGATAGAGAAAGAGCTAAAGAGTGAAAAGGAGAGAGGAAAGGAGGAGGAAGGAATCAGAGAACGCAGCAAGATAGAGAAAGGAAGAAAGGACGTTAGAAAAAGAGATACAGAGAGAAAGAGACGGAGGAGCGAAGAAAGAGAAAGAGAGTAAAGGGAAAGAAATGAAGGAAAGAGAAGGGTAGTGAAAAAGGAAGGGGGAGAGAAAAGTGAGAAAGGCAGGAAGAGAGGGAGAGAGAGAGAGAATAAAAAACAGGAAGAGACGCTGTGACCAGGCGCCCTGGTGAGCTCCCTCCCCCTCTGCGCAAACCATTAAAAAAAAAAAAAAATTATCCATCACTTTCTGATTTAAGGCGATCGCTGCCGCCTCCGTTTTGGCCTTCCAGGGCCCAAGAGTTCCCCACTTTGCACCCAAAGCCTCTCAAAGTGTTGCCTAAACCTGAGGAAGATAAAAAGTTTTTTGAACAGTGGAGCTTTTAAAACAGACTTCGTGCACAATACGCAGAGCGTGCTCCTTGGAGAAAATCCCCTCATGGGGGTCTCACCCAGGCTAAGAGAAAAGCTGAAAGGTAAGGGGATTTAGCAACAGTATTAACCCCTGACATGCCGGTTGCTCTGATACCAATGGGAGTGGCTGGCCCCCTGCCTGAGGGCATTGTAAGATTTGTGCTGAGACATAGTTTGCTTTCTTTTCAAAAAACTTCGGTGGTGCATGGTGTAGTAGATTCTGATTATATTGGAGAAATTAAAGTTTTGATCTCGCCACCTACCAAAACTGTGCAAATTAATAAAGGTCTAAGAGTAACACAGCTTTTGCTTTTACCTTATCAGACAGGAAAAAACTTGACTTCTCAAGCTAAGAGCCACAGAGCATTTGGATCTAGTGATCTAGCCTTTTGGATGCAGGAAATTACAGCTCCAAGGCCTTTATTTATTTTTTTTTCAAGGCCTTTAAAAGATCTTTTAATTCAAGAAAGTAAAATGTCAGGGCTATTAGACACAGGAACAGATGTCTCTTAACATTTCTGGGAAAGACTGACCCAGCTCCTGGCCAAAACATACTACTGAAAATGAGTTGTTGGGTTTAGAGAAAGTGGTATGTGGGGTAGGAATGCTGTAAAGAAAAAGGTGAGGGAGGGTTTAAAACCTTGAAGAGTAGTGAGTTCCCCGTTGCTGGAAGTATTCAAGCAAAGATTAGATGGTTGCTTTTCATATAAAAGGCTATAGACCAGATTTAGGTTACAAAACGATAACTGGAGAAGCTTATAAAGATGTTGTGCAACACCTCTTTACTTGCTTCTCATATTTAGGTCTGCCAAAAGTTTTGAAAACTGATAATGCCCTTTTGAAGCTGTAGAGAGATTGTTTACTAACTTTAAATGATTTCCAAAAATTATTAGGGGACATTAATTGGATATGCCCACATTTAAAACTGACTACTGCAGATTTAAAGCCTTTGTTTGATTGCTTAAAAAGCGATCCTAATTCCAGTTCTAAGAGAAAGTTGACTAATGAGACAGGGTCGGCTCTTGTTAAAGTAGATGAGCCTTTAAATGATCAGTTAATTAGGATTAATATTACCAAAAGATGAGATTAAATTATTCTTGCCACAATACATACACCTACAGGGTGCTTGTGACAAAAAGGCCCATTGGTTCCATCTACCAGTGACCCCAAGAAAAAGTTTTATCTTATCCCAGCTTGGTGGCACAATTAATTATAAAAGGAGGAAAAAAGAAGTGTGGAACTTTTTAGAAAAGAAGTAGCAAATATAATAATTCCATTCAATAAGGATAAACTACAAGTCTTTTACAAAATAGTGATGATAGCTGCCCTGATAGATTTCAGGGGTCAAATTTTGTTTCATTTGCACTCAAGCCCCCACAGTAGTTAAAAGTTCAAAAATGTTAGGTTGGCAGTTTGAGGATACCTGTGGAACTTTCCAACCCTATGTAGTTCCTACGCTCCCCTTTACCGTATGGGGGAGGGACGTGCTGTCTCAAATAAGAGATACTCAGAGAAGGGTTTTCTCAATTTCTTAGTTATCAACAGGAGGTACAATTAACAATACTTTATATATTGTTATAAATACATAATATAAATATATTTGCCTAATTACAGTTTGCCTAATTAGTATGTACTAGTCGCTCAGTCGTGTCCGACTTTTTGCGACCCCATGGACTGTAGCCCGCCAGGCTCCTCTGTCCATGGGATTCTCTAGGCAAAAATACTGGACTGCGTTGCCATTTCCTCCTCCAGGGGACCTTCCCAACTGTACATAAAGGAGACTTCATTAATGTGCGTTAGAGGATATCCCAGGTTAACTGTCATAAAAAACTGTCTCTTCAGCCTTTAAATTCTATACCAATTCTACACCTCTGGTTGGCCAACTGTTTCTTTATTTAGGTTTTAAGGTGAATGACCTGGGGCTATTTGTTTCCATTAACCTGACTGCAAATCTAAACGTGCAGTTGAAATGTCTATTTTTCTTGCCATCCTCAGAAGAGATTGTTGCAGATCTACTGTATGATTCTCATTCTTTTCAGCTTACAATACAAATAGCTTATTATTTTTTGCAACCTATGTCTTATAATAAAGCAGTGCTGAAAAATTAAATAGAAGAATGTTCAGTCGCCATATAGGCTACGAAAATGATTTGCTGGTGGTGATTTTTAAGCTTGATTCTAAATAGATTTATGAAGAATGGCACTTGGAAGATGTAGGTATGGGTATAAATAAAATATAATAAAGGTATACCTGATTCTATTTATAGATCTGTACTTAATTAATTTGTATATAAATTAATATGTATACTATATATGCATATTATATATATACTATATAATTAAATATATATTGCAGTAATATAATGTATGTGTGGCTGATATTAATTGGTATGGATTGATGTGCTGTGATGATATATGTTCTATATACTGTATAACTATATTATATATGTATGACATGTATTACTGCAGTACATTGGTTTGTGTTGGTTGGTATTAGCTGTGTACGGGTTGTATTGCTGTAATATAAATTAATTAATATATTAATTATAAGATTAATTCAAGTATATTGATTTATATATATATTATATGTCAATAAGTTTATACTTGTTGCCACATATAAATACATATATAAATACATTTGCATTTAGGTATATCTGTATACCAAAATGAGATAAGGAGTTTATACATTTATTATTTAAATTTATACAGAGACCTAAACTAAACATTAGACCTAAATTAACATATATCTAAATTTATGTTGTTAAAATGTAAATTTTAAAAATTAAAAAAATTAAGCTGACAACTGCTTGACAATTCCTTTGCCATAAAACCCCATAGGTGTAATTGGGGTAGCCAGGCAAAAAATTGGTTTTATGGCAAAACGGCCCCCTAGAGTGGGTCCATCTTCCCGCTCAAACTAAAAAAGTAGTGGCTTCTTATCCAGGATTGATAGCTACTTTGATATTAAAGGGAAAAAGCGGAGCATTGAATTATTTGGTAAAGAGCCATCAGAAATTGTAATTCCATATAATAAGGAACAACTTGATGCTCTTCTAATGTTTGAAAACTGGCAGATTGCTATAGGAAACTATTTTGGTCAAATTTTTGCATCATTTGTTTTGCTGAATTTTATATCCAGACATCCAGTTATTTTTCCTGTCAGATGTAAACAATCCCCTATTCTAAATGCTCAAATAGTTTTTACTGACGGGTCAGCAAACGGTAAAGCCTCCATAGTTACTAAAAATCACCAAAAGGTTTTGGAAACACAGGAAACTTCAGCTCAAAGGGCTGAAATAACAGCAGTCATAGAGGCTTTTGCTATGTTTGCAGATGAAGAATTTAACCTTTATTCTGATTCTCAGTATATTGTCAGGTTGTTTCCACACATTGAAACTGCGGTTTTGCCTGAAAATAAAACTACCGTATTTCATTTGTTAACTACCATACAGCAACAAATTTGGAAAAGAAATAAAATATTTTTCATTGGACACATTCGGGCTCATTCCGGATTGCCTGGCCCTTTATATGCCTTTAGTGATTTGGCTGACTTGTTAACCAGAAATACAGTGGCTACTGTGATTGAGGAGGCCAGAGCCTCTCACTCACTTCATCATCAATATGCTACTGCCTTAAGATATCAATTCCAAATTCCCAGAGAGACTGCTCGAGAGATTGTGTGTTCTTGCTTACACTGCCCCACTGTTTATAATAGTCTACCTATGGGAGTTAATCCTCGTGGTCTCAAACCTAACGTACTCTGGCAAATGGATGTAACTCATGTTTCTTCATTTGGAAAACTGTCCTTTGTTCATGTAACTGTAGATACCTTTTCTTATGTTATTATTGCAACTGCTCGTACTGGAGAGGCAGTTAAAGATGTGATACAACATCTCTTTACTTGTTTTTCATATTTGGGCCTGCCAAAAGCTCTGAAAACTGACAATGCTCCTGCTTACCCTTCTAAGTCTTTTCAGGAATTTTGTATAAAGTTTCAAATTAAACATAATACAGGCATCCCTTATAATTCCCAGGGACAAGCCATTGTGGAAAGAACACATCAAACATTAAAAACCCAAATTCAAAAATTAAAAGAAGGGGAGTTTAAGTATAGCTCTCCCCATCAAATCTTGCAACATGCTCTTTTTGTAATAAATATTCTAAATACTGATCCGGCGGAACTACTGCAATGCTTCGTCATTGGTGCCTGGAGCAATTAAATGCAAAGCCATTAGTCAAATAGAAGGACCTCCTCAGGACAATGGAAGGGTCCTGACCCATTATTAACTAGCCCTCGGGGATGTGCTTATATTTTTTCACAGGACGCAGATTCTCCAATTTAAATCCGGGACAGGCTGATTCGCCATGTTGCAGTCCCCCAGACATCCGGTTCCCCCATTGCTTCGATCACAAAAGCAGAGGGGCACTCCTCTGCCCCTGCCGCTGCAGCACAGAGCAGCCGTGCATTGGAGCCGCGGGCCGGACCAGCCTGGCTGCCAGGACCCAGCGTACAGCACTCACAGCCAGTAGCCCCGCCAGCGTCCGTCTGCACTCGCTTGGCAGCCGCTGAGCCTGAGGCCGGTTCAGCGAGGGAGCGGGGGCGGCGCACGCCGGAAGGGGAGGCAAGATAAACATCGAGATCCGGGCGAGACTGACGAGGCTGCTGCAGCGCGAACTCCAACCAGAAAATAATCCTACTTATTCTGTTTTGGCTTGTCTACACTCTCCTTATGTTTTTCTCTTTACCAACGATTCTGTAAAAGTTAATGTACATATGACTTTCACTGGTGGACCCAATGTAGTGACTTGTGAACAATGTATGCTCTCATCTTGTTTAAACCCTCAATATAATGTTTGCTCCTTTGTAGTGTTACAATGTCCACCTTATCTTATGATGTAATCACTTATTGATATGATAATTTTGGTCTTGCTGTATTACAACAACTACAAGATTTAATGTGACAACGGCGATTTGTGGGCTTACTTATTTTAGGAATAGCAGCTTTAATAGCAGCAATTACTTCTGTTACTGCGGCAGCAATATCATTGACTCAACAAGTGAATACTGCCCAATATGTTGATACCATGTCTAAAAATGTTTCAGTAACTCTAGCAACACAGGAAGCTATAGATTGAAAGTTAGAGATGAGGGTAGATGCCTTGGAGGAGGCAATGATGCATATTGGGACTGAGTTACAGGCTTTAAAAGTGAAAATGGCTCTGTCTTGCCACGCTGATTACCGGTGGATATGCATGACATCTTTAAAGGTAAATGAGACAGATTATGAATGGGAAAAAATCAAAAATCATATCTCAGGTGTTTGGAACAGCTCTGACATTGGCCTGGACTTAAGGAAACGTCATAATCAAATACAGACCTTGGAACACTCTTGACTGGATTTTACCACCGCTGGAGCAGCTAATGACTTTTTTTCACACTTTCTCTAACTTCATTTCAGGAAAAAACATTCTGTCTAATCTGTTGGTGCTTTAATTTTGCTTCTCATAATCATTCTTCCTTGTATTGTCAGGATTCTTCGGCAGAACATTCAGAAGCTCGCGACTGAGCTGCGTGTGGCTGTTTTAAGAAATAAAAAAAGGGGGACATGCTGGGAGCAGGAGCTCCACCCATGGCAAAGGTCATGAGGAAGGAGGCTCGGCATACGGAAAGGCGGGATCGAGCCTCAGGAGTCCCCCTGGAAATCCTCGAGCATCTACCCCCAAAACCAGAGTCTGCTTACTTTCTGCTTTGTGCTCTCACCTACACCTCTGACTTTACAGGGGGCTGTCCTCCACTACCTGTCTCTGGAAAAAAAGAGTTAACTTACAGCTCCAGTTAGTAAAGTTCCTGGGTGTGATAGTGTTTCAACCTACAAACTCCTTTGGAAGTCCTCTAGCCTGCCTGAATAAGTTTTTCCGGCCACATGTGATTGCTCAGAGCCTCCCAACTGTGAGAGGCATGAGATGTTCTAAACTGTCTAAATACGGATTCCTTTGAGCAGTTAAAAGATTGATTAGAAATTGTATTGATAAGGGGTTTTTCACTTGTTGGGCCAATGTTTGCTGCTAAGTCTCCATATCCCTTACCTGCTGTGTCCCTGGCAGTGTATTGATTAATATGATTGGTGTAAGTAGTAGCTTTAATGTTTGTAACCTTGGACGCTTGAGTTAATTCTTTTTCTTGTTATATCCCACCATACCTTTGCCCTATAGGAATGCAACTTTAATGCTTTTGGAGGGTGGCACCTGACTAATCACCTTTAGAGGAAAATAAGTTTTCTGAAGAAAGGGTCTTAAAATGTTAACAGGCCTCTGGGCCAGATGATGATGCAAATCACCTAAACTTTGGCATATGATAAGTTTGCAGGAAGAAAGCCTGGCTTACTGCATGACTCTAACCCTTCCCCCATTATCCTCTATGCATAACTTAAGGTATACAGACTACTTTGGAAAATAAAATGCGGGCCTTGTTCACCAAAACTTGGTCTCCCCATGTCGTTCTTTCTCTCACCTTCTGGCTGAATTATTCAGCCTCTTTTCTCCACTGAATTTCCTCACTGAGATATCCTTATTTAACCATTCTTTATATCCTTAATTAACGTTTAATTAAGCAATTGTTTCCTGATCCTCGCCGACACCGTCCCCGCTTCAAATTCCCTGGATCCACCGGGGCTGGACCCTGGCAAAAAAGAGCCTCAGTTCCCAAATTCAGCTCAGCTGGGGGTCTGAAATCCCTTTGACAACTTGAGAGGAAAGCAGAGTTCCATGCCTCCACCCACGTCGAGACCTGACTCTTTGTTTTAAACGGCAAACACAGCTGGAGACCCACATCAGAACAGAAGAGGAACCCTGAGGTTCACGCCTAAACTCGAGATGAGGCCCTCTTCCATTGCACCAAACCCAGTGGAGTTCCGAGAGGCCCCTCCCAACTCCACAGTATTCTTGACTTCCTATAGGCACCCTGAGAAGGTCCCTGAGGTCACGGTCACAAGTCGAGGGAACCCAGGGTTTCCTGCCTCACTCGAGAAAAACCTCGAGATTTCCCATTCAATGTGTCTTGAGGCCCGATTCCCCTGCTGTGACTCGAGAGCAATGCCGTGCTCCCCCTTGCAACTCGAATGGAGACTGGGCTTCCCTGGGACCACACGAGAGGCTCCCTGAGTACCCCCTCATAACTTGAGAGAAACCCCTCACATCACGCTACAGCTCGAAAAAAACCACGAGATTCCCCCGTCATCGCGAGACGAGGCACTTCTTCTCCTGAAGGGCCTAGAGAGCAATCCCGAGTCCTCTCTCAAAACTCCACAGGAGGCTTGACTCCATTTAGGCCACTCAATGGGCTTCAAGAGATACCCGTCGCACCTCGAGAGGAGAGTGGAGTTCTTTGCTTCCACTCAAGATGAGGCCTGACTCCCCGGTGAACCTTGAATGCAACCCCAAGATCCCTGTCTCCACTGGAGAGGAACAGGGAGTTTATGGACACAACCCTAGATGAGGTCTATTTGCCCTGCAGTGACTTGAGAGCAATCCCCAGCTCCACCTCACAACTCGAATGGACATTGGACTTCCCTGGGGCAACACGAGAGGCTCCCTGAGTTCCCCGTCGTAACTTGAGAATTCCACCACAACTTGAGAAAAACCACGAGGTTCCCTTGTCATCGCGAGATGAGGCCCTTTCCCGCTGCAGCGTCTCAAGAGAAATCCCACATTCCCTCTTGAAATTCGAAACGGTACTTGACACCCTTGATGCAACGCAAAAAGTTCCCCAACATACACGTCTCACTCGAGAGGAACACCGAGTTTCCCGGCACAACTTAATCTGAGCCCCTTCTCCCCTCCTGATCTCGACATGAGGGTCGATTCCCAGCTTTGTCTGGAAAGGGATCCCGACCTTCCTGTCGCACCTCAGGAGGAGGCCAGTCTCACATTGAAACTCGAGAGGAAGCCTCGTGGGTCGTGCCACAATCCAAAAGACACCGATATCCCTGTCCACTCAAGATGAGTCCCGAAGCCCGGACACCTCTTCGAATGTAACCCTGAGGATGAAGTCACAACATGAAGGGGCACTGACACCCCAGTTGCATCATCCGGAAAAAGACACAGGTTCCAAATACCACTCGACAAGTGGGCTGACAACCCATGAACAAATTGAGAAGCAAACGGAGTTCTGTGCTTCAACACAAAACGAGGCCTGACTCCCTTGTTCCAACTCTGCAGAAACACCGAGAACGATGTCATAAATGGAGAGGAACCCTGAGGTTCCCGCCTCAACTCTAGATGAGGCCTTCTTCATCCCTTTAGCGATGCACGAGGAATAGCGAGGTTACCTTCACAACGCCAAAGGAGATCTGACTTCTCTGAGGAGACACGATCGGGTCCCCCAGGTTGACACGCAACTTGAGAGGAACCCTAAGCTTCCTGCCACAACTTCATGCCACACATGAAATTCTCCCCTGCACAGTTGAGGAGGCCTTTTTACGCTGCAGTGTTTCCAAAGAAAGCCCATGTTCCCTCTTGGAACTCGAAAGAGTACTTTACACACTTTAGGAAACTCCAGAAATTTCTCCAGATACCCGACCCAACTTGAGAGAAAGGCTGAGTTTCCTGCCACAAGTCAAGAAGAGCCCCGTTTTCCCCTCCTCAACTCAAGATGAGGGTCGATTGCCCTGCTTCGTGTGGAAAGGAATGCCGACATCCCCGTCACACCTCGAGAGGAGTCTGGTATCTACTTGACACTGGAGGGGAAACCGGGGTTTTGTCACAATTCGAAAGCCACGTATTTCCCATCCACTCGAGATCAGGCCTGATACCCTTGCACCGATTCGAATGTCAGCCGAGAATCAACTCACAACACGAAGGGATATCTGGAGCCCAAGTTGCTAGTTGGAAAAGGGCCCCGGGTCCAAAATTCAACTCACCTGGATGCCTGAAACCCCTTTGACAACTCGAGAGGAAAGCAGAGTTCCATGCCTCCCCACAAGTCGAGACCTGACTCCCTGTTTGAAACAGCATACACACCCCGAGACACACCTCAGAACAGGAGAGGAACCCTGAGGTTCCTACCTCAACTCGAGATGAAGCCCTCTTCCATTGCACCGACCCCAATGGAGTCCCGAGATGACCCTCCCAACTCCACAGTATTCCTGATTTCCCATAGGCACCATGAGAAGCTCCCTGAGGTCAGCGTTACAAGTCGAGGGAACCCAGGGTTTCCCGCCGCAACTCGAGAAACACCTCAAGATTCCCCCTTCAACGCGTCTTGAGGCCCGATTCCCCTGCCGTGACTCGAGAGCAATGCCGTGCTCCCCCTAGCCACTCAAATGGAGACTGTACTTCCCTGGGGCCACACGAGAGGCTCCCTGATTTCTCCGTCATAACTGGAAAGAAATCCCACACGTCATGCAGCAGCTCAAGAAAAACCATGAGATTCCCCCGTCATCGCGAGATGAGGCCCTTCTTTTCCTGCAGGGCCTAGAGAACAATCCTGAGTATGCTCTCAAAATTCCACAGGAAGCTTGACTCCCTTTAGGCCACTCAATGGGCTTCAAAAGATACCTGTGGCAACTCGAGTGGAGACCGAATTTCTTTGCTTGAACTCCAGATGAGACCTGACTCCCCGAGTGAACCTTGAGTGCAACCCTGAGATCCCTGTCGCCATTGGAAAGGAACACGGAGTTTCTGTACAGAAGACTAGATGAGGTCTATTTGCCCTGCAGTGACTTGAGAGCAGTTCCCAGCTCCCCTTTGCAACTCCATTGGAGATTTGACTTCCCTGGGCCAACACAAGAGGCTTCCTGAGTTCCCCGTCGTAACTCAAGAATCCCGCCGCAACTCGAGAAAAACCACAAGATTCCCCCGTCATCGCGAGATGAGGCCCTTTCCCACTGCAGCGTCTCAAGAGAAATCCCACGTTCCCTCTTGAAATTCGAAACGGTACTTGACACCCTTGATGCAACTCAAAAAGTTGCCAGACACACCAGTCTCACTCGAGAGGAACACCAAATTTCCTGGCACAACTTAATATGTGCCCCTTCTCCCCTCCTGATCTCGACATGAGGGTCGATTCCCCTGTGCCGGGGTCCAGCCCCGGTGGATCCAGGGAAATTTGAAGGAGGACGGCGTTGGTGAATACACTGGCTTTAATTAAATATTAATTAGAGATATAAAGAGTAATAGAATAAGGATAGCTGAGTAGGAAAATTCAGTGGAGAAAAAAGGCTGAATAACTTGGTTTACGTGGAAAGCTAATATAATTCCAAGGCAAGGAATTTACATCACATCTGTAGGCCGCAGGCGTCCTCCTGTTCTTCCTAAAGAGTGGAGACACTAAGGCCTCCCCGGTCAGATCTTAGAAGCTCAGGCATAATTAGTAGGCTAGACGAGCCTCCACGTTCCAGATGGGGATTCAGCCAGAAGGTGAGAGAAAGAACCACATGGGGAGACCAGTCTTTCGAGGACCTGATCTTATTTTTTATTTTTCCAGGGTCTGTTTTTACACACTGAGATGTTATACAAAAGTCACGCAGGGTAAGCAGTCCTGACTTTTATTAAAGTCAGGTGCTTCATACAAATGTATATAGAGGTCTTAGGGGTGTTACATCATCTTCTGGCCAGGGGGCTTGCTAACAATTTATGACCCTCTCCTTGTGACAGTGGTCAGTCAACCAGAACACTTATTTCTCCAGGGGTGATAATTTTTTAAAACAGACGTCACCTTCCGAAGGTGCCAGATAAAGTTACATTCCTATAGGGTGAGGGTGTAGTGGGTTTTAATTAAGGAAAGAATTTGCTTAGCCTAAGGTCTAACATGATTAATATCAAAGGTTAATACTTATTTCTTCTATATATACATTAATGTGTATAAGGGTAAGGGATGTGGAAACTTAGCAACAAACATTGGCTCAACAAATGAAAAACCCTTCACCAATACAATTTCTAATCAGCCCACTATACTATACTATACTAATAGTTTTCTAACTTCTCTAAAGAACCTGTTTTTAGAAGGTTTAAAGCATCTCATGCATCTCACGGTTGTGAGGCTATAAACAATCACATGTGGCCGGACAAGCCTGTCATGTAGGCTAGAGAAACTTCAGAGGAGTATGTAGATTGAAACACTCCTGGCACGCCCAGGAATTATTATTAACTGGAGCTGTAAGTTAACTCTTTTTCAGAGAGAGGAGGTGGGGGACAGGCCCCCATAAAGTCAGATGTGTAGGTGAGAGCACAAAGCAGTAAAGTAAGCAGACTCTGGTTTTGAGGTAGATGCTTGAGAATTTCCAGGGGGACTACTGAGGTTCGATCCTGCTTTTGCTTGTGCTGGACTCCTTTCTCATGACTTTTGCCATGGTCGGAGTTCCTCACGCTGGCTCCCAGCAGCCTTGTTTGTCTGCAAAGGGATCCCGAACCACACGTCGCACCTCAGGAGGAGGCCGGTCTCACATTGAAACTTGAGAGGAAGCCTCATGGGTCCTGCCACGTTCCGAAAGACACCAATTTCCCCGTTCACTCAAGTAAAGCCCCAATGCCCGGGCACCTCTTTGAATGTAACCCGGAGACTGAAGTCACAACATGAAGGGGCACTGACACCCCGGTTGCATTCTCTGGGAAAAGCTGCAGGTTCCAAATACAACTTGACATTGACTGACACCCCATGAACAACTTGAGAGGCAAGTGGAGTTCCATTCCTCAATACAAGACTAGGCCTGACTCTCCTGTTCCAGCTCTGCAGAGACCTTGAGATCAAAGTCAAAAATGGAGAGGAACCCTAAGGTTCCTGCCTCAACTCGAGATGAGGCCCTATTGATCCCTGCAGCGATGTGCGAGGAATTCTGAGGTGCCCCTCGCAATGCCAAAGGAGATCTGACTTCCCTGAGGAGCCATGAGTGGTCCCCCAGGTCGACACACAACTCGAGAGGAACCCTAAGCTTCCCGCCACAACTCCAGGCAAATTACGAAATTCTCCCCTGCAGGCTTGAGGAGGGCCTTTTACGCTGCAGCGTTTCCAAAGAAAGCCCACGTTTCCCTTGGAACTCGAAAGGGTCCTAGATATGCTTTACGAAACTCCAGAAGTTTCCCGAGATACCTGTCCCCACACTAGAGGAATGCTGTTTCCTGCCACAAGTCAAGAAGTGCCCCTTTTTCCACGCCTCAAGTCAAGATGAGCGTTGATTGCCCTGCTTTACCTGGAAAAGAATGCCGACGTCCCCTTCGCACCTCGAGAGGAGGCTGGTATCTACTTGACATTGGAGGGGAACCCGGGGGTCTTGTCACAATTCGAATGCAACATATTTCCTCATCCACTCAAGATCAGGCCTGATTCCCTTGAACTGATTCGAATATCAGCTGAGAATCAACTCACAACACTAAGGGAGTTCTGATGCCCCGGTTGCTAATCCGAAAAGAGCCCCAGGTCCCAAATTCAACTCAGCTGGAAGCCTGAAACCCCTTTGTGAACTCGAGAGGAAAGCAGAGTTCCATGCCTCCACACTCGTAGAAACTTGGTCAATGTCTGAAATGGCAAACACAGCCCGAGACCCACGTTAGAACAGGAGAACACTGAGGTTCCTGCCTCACCTCGAGATGAGGCCCTCTTCCATTGCACCAAACCCAGTGGAATCCCGAGAGGCCCCTCGCAACTCAAAGTATTCCTGACTTCCCATAGGCACCCTGAGAAGCTCTCTGAGGTCACCGTCACAAGTTGAGGGAGCCCTGGGTTTCCTGCCGCAACTCGGGAAAGAGCTCGAGATTCCAACTTCAACACATCTTTAGGCCCGATTCCCCTGCCATGATTTGAGAGCAATGCTGCCGTCCCCCTCGCAACTCGAATGGACACTGAACATCCCTGGGGCCACACAAGAGACTCCCTGAGTCCCGTCATAACTTGGGAATTCTGCTGAAACTCGAGAAAAACCACGAGGTTCCTCCGTCAGTGTGAGATGAGGATCTTTCACGCTGCAGCGTGTCAAGAGAAATTCCTGTTCCCTCTTGAAATTCGCAACGGTACTTGACACCCTTGATGCAACTCAAAAAGTTCCCCACTTACCGTTCTCACTCGAGAGGAACACCAATTTCCCAGCACAACTTAATCTGAGCCCCTTCTCCCCTCCTGATCTTGACATAAGGGTCGATTCCCCTACTTTGCTGGAAAGTGATCTGGACCTTCCTGTCGCACCTCAGGAGGAGGCCAGTCTCACATTGAAACTCTAGAGGAAGCCTGGTGGGTAGTGCCAAATTCCAAAAGACACCGGTTTCTCCGTCCACTCAATATAAGTCCCAATGCCCGGGTACCTCTTCGAATGTAACCTTGAGGATGAAGTCACAACATGAAGGGGCACTGACACCCCAGTTGCATCGTCCGGGAAAAGCCTCAGGTTCCAAATAGAACTCGACAAGTGGCCTGTCACCCCGTGAACATCTCGAGTGGCAAGCGGAGTTCCATTCCTCAACACAAGATGGGGCCTGAGATCCTGTTCCAACTCTGCAGAGACCCTGCAATTGAAGTCAGAAATGGAGAGGAACCCTGAGGTTCCCTCCTCCACTCGAGATGAGGCCCTCTTCCATTTCATCAAAGCCAGTGGAGTCCCGAGAGGCCCCTCCCAAAACCAAAGTATTCCTGGCTTACAATAGGCACCATGAGAAGCTCCCTGAGGTCACCGTCACAAGTCGAGGGAACCCAGGGTTTCCTGCCGCAACTCGAGAAAGACCTTGAGATTACCCCTTCAAGGCCTCTTGAGGCCTGATTCCCCTGCCATGACTCGAGAGCAATGCAGTGATCCCCCTCACAAATCAAACGGAGACTGGACTTCCCTGGGGCCACACGACAGGCACCCTGAATTCCCCGTTGTAACTCGAGAGAAACCCCACACGTCATGCCCCAGCTTGAAAAAAACCACGAGATTCCCCTGTTATTGCGAGATGAGGCCCTTCTTTTCCTGCAGGGCCTCGATAGAAATCCCGAGTCCTCTCTCAAAACTCCACAGGAGGTTTGTCTCCCTTTAGGCCACTCAATGGGCTCCAAGAGATACCCGTGCCAACTCGAGAGGAGGGCGGAGTTCTTTGCTTCACCTCGAGACGACACCTGACTGCCAGTTGAACTCAATGCAATCCAAGATCCCTGTCGCCACTGGAGAGGAACACGGAGTTTCTGGACACAACCCTAGATGAGATCTATTTGCCCTGCAGTGACTTGAGAGCAATCCCCAGCTCCCCCTCACAACTTGAAAGGAGATTGGACTTCCCTGGACCAACACCAGAGGCACCCTGAGTTCCCCGTCATAACTCGAGAATCCCGCCCTAACTTGACAAAAACCATGATCTTCCCCCGTCATCGCGAGATGAGGCCCTTTCCTGTGGCAGCATCTCAAAGAAATCCCATGTTCCCTCTTGAAATTCAAAACGGTACTTGACACCCTTAATGAAACTCAAAAAGTTCCCCGACATACCGGTCTCACTCGAGAGGAAAACCGAGTTTCCCGGCACAACTTAATCTGAGCTTCTTCTCCCCTTGTGATCTCGATATCAGGGTAGACTCAGCTGCTTTGTCTGGAAAGGGATCCTGACCTTCCCGTCACACCTCAGGAGAAGGCCAGTCTCACCTTGAAACTCAAGAGGAAGACTCGTGGGTTGTGCCACATTCTGAAAGACACAGATTTCCCCATCCACTCAAGACAAGTCCCAATGCCAGGGCACCTGTTCGAATGTAACCCTGAGGATGAAGTCACAACACGAAGGGGCACTTACACCCCAGTTGCATCATCCGGAAAAAGCTGCAGGTTCCAAATACAACTCGACAAGTGGCCTGTCACCCTGTGAACAATGTGAGAAGCAGGCGGAGTTCCAATCTTCAACACAGGAAGAGGCCTGTCTCTCCTGTTCCAACTCTGCAGAGACCCTGTGATCGAAGTCAGAAATGGAGAGGAACCCTGAGGTTCCCGCCTCAACTCGAAATGAGGCCCTATTCATCCCTGCAGTGATGCGTTAGGAATCCCGAGGTGCCCTTCGCAACGCTGAAGGAGACCTGACTTCCCTGAGGAGACACGATCGGTCCGCAGGTTCAACGCAACTCGAGAGGAACCCTAAGCTTCCTGCCACAACTCCACCAAACTATGAAATTCTCCCCTGAATGCTTAAGGAGGCCCTTAAGGAAAGCCCACGTTTCCCTTGGAACTTGAAAGGGTCCTTGACACTTTTTACGAAACTCCAGAAGTTTCCCGAGATACCCGTCCCCATTCGAGAGGAACGCTGAGTTTCCCGCTACAAGTCAAGAAAAACCCCGTTTTCCCCGCCTCAAGTCGAGATGAGGGTCGATTGCCCTGCTGCCTGGAAATGAATACCAACTTCCCCATCACATCTCGAGAGGAGAAGGTTATCTAATTGACACTGGAGGGGAACCCGGGGGCCTTGTCACAATTCGAAAGCCACGAATTTCCCCATCCACTCGAGATCAGGCCTGATTCCCTTGCACCAATTCGAATGTCAGCCAAGAATCAACTGACAACACAAAGGGAGTTCTGAAGCCCCGGTTGCTAATCTAAAAAGAGCCCTAGGTCTCAAATCAACTCGGCTGGAGGCCTGAAACCCCTTTGCAACTTGAGAGGAAAGAAGAGTTCCATGCCTCGACAGACGTCGAGATGTGACTCCTGTTTTAAACGGCAACCACAGCCCAAGACCCATGTCAGAACATTAGAAGGACCCTGAGGTTCCTGCCTCAACTCGAAATGAGGCCCTCTTCCATTGCACCAAACGCAGTGGAGTCTCAACAGTCCCCTCCAAACTCCACAGTATTCATGACTTCCCATAGGCACACTGAGACGTTCCCTGAGGTCACTGTCACAAGTTGAGGGAACCCAGGGTTTGCTGCCTCAACTTGAGAAAGACCTCCAGATTCCCCTTCAACACGTCTTGAGGCCCGATTCCCCTGCCGTGACTCAATAGCAATACCATGCTCTGCCTCACAACTCGAATGGAGACAGCACTTCCCAGGGCCACACGAGAGGCTCCCTGAGTTCCTTGTCGTTACTCGAGAGAAAGCCCACACGTCGTGCCGCAGCTCGAGAAAAACCACGAGTTTCCCCCATCATCGCGAGATGAGGCCCTTCCTTTCCTGAAGGACCTAGAGAAGAATCCCGTGTCCTCTCTCAAAACTCCACAGGAGGCTTGACTCCCTTTAGGCCACTCAGTGGGCTCGATGAGTTACCCGTCACAACTTGAGAGGAGAGTGGAGTTCTTAGCTTCCACCTGAGACGAGGCCTGACTTCCCAAGTGAACCTTGAATGGAACCCTGAAATCCCTGTCGCCACTGGAAAGAAACACAGAGTTTCAGGACACAAGCCTAGATGAGGTCTATTTGCCCTGCAGTGATTGGATAGCAATCCCCAGCTTCCCCTCGCAACTTGAATGGAGATTGCACTTCCTTGGGGCAACACGAGAGGCTCCCTGAGTTCCCCGCCGCAACTCGAGAAAAACCACGAGGTTCCCCCGTCATCACGAGATGAAGCCCTTTCATGCTGCACCATCTCAAGAGAAATCGCATGTTCCCTCTTGAAATTTGAAACGGTACTTGACACCCTTGATGCATCTCAAAATGTTCCCGACATACTGTTCTCACTCGAGAGGAACACCGAATTTCCTGCCACAACTTAATCTGACCCCTTCTCCCCTCCTGATCTACATGAGGGTCGATTCCCCTGCTTTGTCTGGAAAGGGATCCCGACCTTCTCATCGCACCTCACGAGGAGTCCGGTCTCACATTGGAACTCGAGAGGAAGCCTTGTGGGTCATGCCACATTCTGAAAAACACCGTTATCCCCGTTCACTCAAGATAAGTCCCGATGCCCAGGCACCTCTTTGAATGTAACCCTGAGGATGAAGTCACAACATGAAGCGGCACTGACACCCCAGTTTCTTCCTCTGTAAAAAGCCGCAGGTTCCAAATACAACTCGACAAGTGGCCTTTCACCCCATGTACAACTCGAGACGTAAGCGGAGTTCCATTCCTCAACACAACTCGAGGCCTGACTCTCCTGTCCAACTCTGCAGAGACCCTGCGATATAAGTCAGAAATGGAGAGGAACCCTGAGGTTCCCACCTCAACTCGAGATGAGGCCCTATTCATTCCTGCAGTGATGCGGGAGGAATCTGAGGTGCCCTTCACAACGCCAAAGGAGATCTGACTTCCGGGAGGAGATAGGAGAGGTCACCCAGGTCGACACGCAACTCTAGAGGAACCCTCAGCTTCCCACAACAACTCCTCGCAAACTAGGAAATTCTCCCCTGCACGCTTAAGGAGGCCCTTTAATGCTGCAGCGTTTCCAAAGAAAGCCCACGTTTCCCTTTGAACTCGAAAGGGTCCTCGACACAGGTTACAAAACTCCAGAAGTTTCCTGACATATCTGTCCACACTTGAGAGGAATGCTGAGTTTCCTGCACCAAGTCAAGAAGAGCCCCATTTTCCCCGCCTCAATTGAGAGGAGGGTCAATTGCCCTGCCGACGTCCCATTGCACCTCCAGAGTAGGCTGGTATCTACTTAACACTGGAGGGGACCTGGGGGCCTTGCCAAAATTCGAAAGCCACGTATTTCCCCATATACTCGAAATCAGGCCTGATTACCTTGCACAGATTCAAATGTCAGAGAAGAAACAACTCACAATATGCAGGGAGTTTTGATGCCCTGGTTGCTAATCAGAAAAGAGCCCCAGGTCCCAAATTGAACTCTGCTGGAGGCCTGTAACCCCTTTGACAACTCGAGAAGAAAGCAGAGTTCCATGTCTCCACACACGTCGAGACCTGACTCCCTGTTTGAAACAGGAGTCACATCGCAAGACAAACGTCAGAACAGGAGAGGAAACCTGAGGTTCCCACCTCAATTTGAGATGAGGCCCTCTTCTATTTCACCAAACGCAGTGGAGAAACGAGAGGCCCTTCCCAACTCCACAGTATTCCTGATTCCCATAGACACACTAAAAAGCTCCTTGAGGTCACCGTCACAAGTCGAGAGAACCCAGAGTTTTGTGCCGCAACTCGAGAAAGACATCGAGATTCCCCCTTCAACACGTCTTGAGTCCCGATTCCCCTGCTGTGACTCGAAAGCAATGCCGCGCTCCCCTCGAAACTCGAATGGAGACTGGGCTTCCCTGGGGCCACACGAGAGGCTCCCTGAGTTCCGCATCGTAACTCGAGAGAAACCCCACACATCACGCCGCAGCTTGAAGAAAACCACGAGATTCCCCGTCATCGCGAGATGAGGCCCTTCTTCTCCTGCAGGGCCTAGAGAGCATTCCCGAGTCCTATCTCAACACTCCACAGGAGGCTTGACTTCGTTTAGGCCACTCATTGGGCTCCCAGAGATACCCGTCGCAACTTGGGAGGAGAGGAAATTCTTTGCTTCCCCTCGAGATGAGGCCTGACTCCCCGGCTCAACCCAGATGCAACCCCGAGATCCCTGTCACCACTGGAGAGGAACACAGAGTTTCTGGACACAAGCCTAGATGAGGCCTATTTGCCCTGAAGTGACTCGAGAGCAATCCCGAGCTCCCCCTCGCAACTTGAATGGAGATTGGACTTCCCTGGGCCAACATGACAGGCTCCCTGAGTTCGCCATCGCAACTCAAGAATCCCACCACAACTTGAGAAATACCAAGAGGTTTGCCATCATCGCGAGATGAGGCCTTTCCCGTTGAAACGTCTCAAGGGTAATCTCACGTTCCCTCTTGAAAATCGAAGCGGTACTTGACACACTTGATGTAATCCAAAAATTTCCCTGCCATTCTTGTCTCACTCGAGAGGAACACCAAGTTTCCCGGCACCACATAATCTGAGCCCCTTTTCCCCTCCTGATCTCGACATGAGGGTCGATTCCCCTGCTTTGTCTGGAAAGGGATCCCGACCTTCCCATTGCACCTCAGTAGGAGACCGGTCTCACATTGAAACTCAAGAGGAAGCCTCGTGGGTCTTGCCACATTCCGAAAGACACCGTTTTCCCCGTCCACTCAAGATAAGTCCCGATGCCCGGGCACCTCTTCGAATGTAACCCTGAGGATGAAGTTACAACAAGAAGGGGCACTGACACCCCAGATATATCGTCCAGAAAAAGCCGTAGGTTCCAAATACAACTCAACAAGTGGCCAGTCACCCCGTGAACAATGCGAGAGGCAACTGGAGTTCCACGCCTCAGCACAAGATGAGGCCTGACTCTCCTATTTCAACTCTGCAGAGACCTTGGGATCGAAGTCAGAAATGGAGAGGAACCCTGAGGTTCCCATCTCAACTCAAGATGAGGCCCTATTCATCCCTGCAGCGATGTGCGAGCAATCCCAAGGTGCCCCTCCCAACGCCAAAGGAGATCTGACTTCCCTGAGGAGACACGAGTGGATCCTCCAGGTTGACACGTGACTCGAGAGGAACCCTAAGCTTCCCGCCACAACTCCACACCAACCACGATCTTCTCCCCTGCATACTTCAGGAGGCCCCTTTTCAGTGCAGCGTTTCTAAAGAAAGCCCACGAACCCTCTTGGAACTCGAAAGGGTACTTGACACGTTTTATGAAACTCCAGAAGTTTCTCCAGATAGCCGTCCCCACTCAAGAGGAACGCTGATGTTCCCGAAACAAGTCAAGAAGATCCCCATTTCTCCATCCTCAAGTCGAGATGAGGGTCGATTGCCCTGCTTCGCCTGGAAAGGAATGCCAACGTCCTGGTCACACCTCGAGAGGAGGCTGCTATCTAATTGAAACTGGAGGGGAAACCGGGGGTTTGTCAGAATTCGAAATCCAATTATTTCCCCATCCACTCGATATCAGGCCAGATTCTCTTGCACTGATTCAAAAGTCAGCCAGAATCATCTCACAAACCGAAGGGAATTCTGATGCCCCAGTTGCTAATTCAAAAGGAGCCACAGGTCCCAAATTCAACTCGCCTGGAGGCCTGAAACCCCTTTGACAATTCTAGAGGAAAGCAGAGTTTCATGCCTCCACACAATTCGAGACCTGACTCCCTGTTTGAAACGGCATACACACCCCGAGACCCACGTCAGAACAGGAGAGGAATCTGAGGTTCCCTCCTCCACTCGAGATGAGGCCCTCTTCCATTGCACCAAGCCCAGTGGAGTCCCGAGAGGCCCCTCCCAAATCCAAAGTATTCCTGGCTTCCCATAGGCACCATGAGAAGCTCCCTGAGGTCACTGTGGCAAGTCGAGGGAACCCAGGGTTTCCTGCCACAACTCCAGAAAGACTTCGAGATTCCCCTTCAATGCGTCTTGCCATGATTCCCCTCGCACCTCGAATGGAGACGAGACTTCAGTGGGGCAACTCGAGAGGCTTCCTGAATTCCCTGTCATAACTTGAGAGAAACCCCACACATTGTGCCGCAGCTAGAAAAAAAACACGTGGTTCCCACGTCATCGCGAGATGAGGCTCTTTCCCACTGCAGAGTCTCGAAAGAAATCCCACGATCCCTCTTAAAGTTCAAAACCATACTTGACATTGTTAATGCTACTCAAAAATTTCCCTGAAATACTGGTCTCACTTGAGAGGAACACCGCGTTTCCTGGCAGAACTTAATCTGAGCCCCTTCTCGCCTCTTTATCTCCACATGAGGGTTGAACCCCTGCTTTGTCTGGAAAGAAATCCCGACCTTCCCGTCGTACCTCAGGAGGAGGCCAGTTGAACATGGAAACTAGAGAGGAAGACTCGTGGGTCGTGCCATATTCTGAAAGACACCAATTTCCTCGTCCACTCAAGGTAAGTCCTGATGCCCGGGCACCTCTCCGAATGTAACCCAGGGGTTGAAGACACAACATGAAGGGGCACTGACACCACCTTTGCATCCTCCAGAAAAAGATGTAGGTTCCAAATACTATCAACAAGTGGCCTGACACCCTATGAACAACTCGAGAGGCAAGCAGAGTTCCATGCCTCAAAACAAGACGAGGCGTGACTCCCCTGTTCCAACTTTGTAGAGACACTGAGATCGATTTCAGAAAATGAGAGGAACGCTGAGGTTCCCGCCTCAACTCCAGATGAGGCACTATTCATCCCTGTAGTGATGCGCGAGGAATCCCATGGTGTGCCTCGCATGCCAAAGGAGATCTGACTTCCCTGAGGATACATGAGCTGGTCCTCAGGTCGACACGTGACTCGAGAGGAACCCTAAGCTTCCCGCCACAACTCCACACAAACCATGAAATTCTCCCCTGCACAATTCAGGAGGCCCCTTTTCAGTGCAGCATTTCTAAAGAAAGACCACGGGCCCTCTTGGAATGCGAAAGGGTACTTAACACATTTTATGAAACTCCAGAAGTATCCCCAGATACCTGTCCCCACTTGAGAGTAACACTGAGGTTCCCAAAACAAGTCAAGAAGATCCCCGTTTTCCCCTCCTCAAGTCGAGATGAGGGTCGATTGCCCTGCTTCACCTGGAAAGGAATGCCGAAGTCCCTGTCGCACCTCGAGAGGAGGCTGGTATCTACTTGACACTGGAGGGCAATCCTGGGGTCTTGTCACAATTCGAAAGCCACGTATTTCCCCATCCATTCAAGATCAGGCCTGATTTCCTTGAACCGATTCGAATGTCAGCCGAGAATCATCTCACAAACCGAAGGGAGTTCTGATGCCCCGGTTGCTAATTCGAAAGGAGCCCCAGGTCCAAAATTCAACTCATCTGGAGGCCCTAAACCCCTTTGACAACTCGAGAGGAAAGCAGAGTTCCACGCCTCCACACATTCGAGACCTGACTCCCTGTTTGAAACGGCATATACACCCCGAGACCCACGTCAGAACAAGAGAGGAACCTGAGGTTCCCTCCTCCACTCGAGATGAGGCCCTCTTCCATTGCACCAAGCCCAGTGGAGTCCAAAGAGACCTCTCCCAAATCCAAAGTATTCCTGGCTTCCAATAGGAACCATGAGAAGCTCCCTGAGGTCACCGTCACAAGTCGAGGGAACCCAGGGTTTCCTGCAGCAACTCTAGAAAGATCTCAAGATTCTCCCTTCAGCGCAACTTGAGGCCCGATTCCCCTGCCGTGACTCGAAAGCAATGCCGCGCTACCCCTTGCAACTCGAATGGAGACTGGAATTCCCTGGGGCCACACGAGAGTATCCCTGAGTTCCCCATCGTAACTCGAGAGAAAACCCACACGTCGTGCCACAGTTAGGAAAACAACAACAAAAAAAGCAACACTTGGTTCCCCTGTCATCTCGAGAGGAGGCCCTTTCCAACTGAAGAGTCTCGAAAGAAATTCCACGATCCCTCTGGAAGTTTGAAACGGTACTTGACATCGTTGATGTTACTCAAAAATTTCCCCAAAATACCAGTCTCACTCGAGAGGAACAACACGTTTCCCTGCAGAACTTAATCTGAGCTCCTTCTCGCCTCCTTATCTTGACATGAGGGTCGATTCCACTGCTTTGTCTGGAAAGGAATCCTGACCTTCCCGGCGCACCTCAGGAGGCGGCCGGTTTCACATGGAAACTTGAGAGGAAGCTCATGGGTTGTTCCACATTCCAAAAGACACCGAATTCCCAGTTCCCTTAAGGTAAGTCCTGTTGCCTGGGCACCTCTTCTAATGCAACCCAGAGGATGAAGTCACAACGCGAAGGGGTACTGACACCCTGTTTGCATCTTCTGGAAAAAGATGCAGGTTCCAAATACTATTGACAAGTGGCCTGAAACCCCATGAACAACTCGAGAGGGAAGGGGAGTTCCATGCCTCAACACAAGACAGGGCCTGACTCCTCTGTTTCAACTCTGCAGAGACCCCAAGATTGATGTTAGAAATGGAGAGGAACCCTGAGGTTCCCACCTCAACTTGAGATGAGGCCCCATTCATCCCTGTAGCAATGCGTGAGGAATCCTGAGGTGCCCCTCTCAATGCCAAAATAGATCTGACTTCCCTGAGGAGACATGCACGGGTCCCCCAGGTTGACACGCAACTTGAGAGGAACCCTAAGCTTGCCACCACAACTCCACGCACACAACGAAATTGTCCCCTGCATGCTTGAGAAGGCCTTTTTATGCTGCAGCGTTTCCAAAGAAAGCCCATGTTCCCTCTTGGAACTCGAAAGAGTACTTGACACGCTTTATGAAACTCCAGAAGTTGGCCCAGATACGCGTCCCCACTTGAGTGGAACACTGAGGTTCCTGACACAAGTCAAGAACAGCCCCGTTTTCCCCTCCTCAAGTCAAGATGACGGTCGATTGCCCTGCTTCGCCTGGAAAGGAATGTTGGCGACCCTTCACACCTCAAGAAGCGGCTGGTATCTATTTGACACTGGAGAGAAACCGGGGTTCTTGTCACAATTCAAAAGCTACGTATTTCCCCACCCACACGGGATTAGGACTGATTCCCTTGCACCTATTCGAATGTCAGCTGAGAATCAACTCACAACATGAAGGGAGTTCTGATGCCCCGGTTGCTAATTCGAAAAGAGCCCCAGTTCCCAAATTCAACTCGCCTGGAGGCCTGAAACCCGTTTGACAACTCGAGAGGAAAGCAGAGTTCCATGCCTCCACATAACTCAAGACTTGACTCCCTGTTTGAAACGTCATACAAACATTGAGAACCACCTCAGAACAGGAGAGGAACACTGAGGTTCCAGCCTCAATTCGAGATGAGGCCCTCTTCCATTGCACCGACCCCAGTGGAGTCCCGAGAGGCCCGTCCCAATACACAGTATTCCTGACTTCCCATAGGCACCATGAGAAGCTCCCTGGGGTCACCGTCAGAAGTCGAGAGAACCCTGGGTTTCCTGGCGCAACTCGAGAATGATCTCGAAATTCCCCATTCAACGCATCCTGAGGCTGATTCCCCTGCCATGACTCGAGAGCAATGCCGCACTCCCCCTCTCAACTCTAATGGAGACAGGATTTCCCTGGGGCTACACGTGAGGCTCCCTGAGTTCCCCGTCGTAACTCAAGAGAAAACCCACACGTTGTGCCACAGCTGGAAAAAAACCAAAAGACTCCCTCATCATCACCAGATGAGGCCCTTCTTTTCCTGCAGGGCCTAGAGAGCAATTCCGAGTCCCCCCTAAAACTCCATAGGAGGCTTGTCTCTTTGTTTAGGCCACTCAAATGTCTCCAAGAGATACCTGTGGCAAGTCTAGAGGAGAGCAGAGTTCTTTGCTTCATCTTGAGACGAGCCTGACTCCCCTGGTGAAACATGACTGCAACCCCGAGATCTCTGTCGCCATGGAGAGAAACATGGAGTTTCTGGACACAAGCCTAGATGAGGTCTATTTGCCCTGAAGTGACTCGAGAGCAATCCCCCAGCTTCCCCTTGCAACTCGAATGGAGATTGGACCTCCCTGGGCCAACACGAGAGGCTCCCTGAGTTCCCTGTCGTAACTCGAGAATCCTGCCACAACTCGAGTAAAACCACGAGGTTCCTCTGTCATCACCAGATGAGGCCCTTTCCCACTGAAGCATCTCAAGAGAAATCTCGCGTTCCCTCTTGAAATTCGAAATGGTACTTGACACCCTTGGTGCAACTCAAAAAGTTCCCGACATACCGTTCTCACGCAAGAGGAACACTGAGTTTCCTGGCAAAACATAATCTAAGCCCCTTCTCCCCTCCTGATCTCGACATGAGGGTCGATTCCCATGCTTTGTCTGGAAAGGGATCCCGACCTTCCAATCGCACCTCAGGAGCAGGCCAGTCTCACGTTGAAACTCGAGAGGAAGCCTCGTGGGTCGTGCCACATTCCGAAAGACAGCGATTTCCCCGTCCATTAAAGATAAGTCTCGATGCCTGGGCACCTCTTCGAATGTAACCCTTAGGATGAAGTCACAACAAGAAGGGGCACTGACACCTCATTTGCATCGTCCAGAAAAAGCCACAGGTTCCAAATACAACACAACAAGTGTCCTGTCACCCCGTGAACAACTCGAGAGGCAAGCGGAGTTCCATTCCTCAACATGAGACGAGGCCTAACTCTCCTGTTCCAACTCTGCAGAGACCCTGCCATCGAAGTCAGAAATGGAGAGGAACCCTGAGGTTCCAGCCTCAACTCGAGATGAGGCTCTCTTCATCCCTGCAGCGATGCGTGAGGAATCCCTAGATGCCCCTTGCAACGTCAAAGCAGATCTGACTTCCCTGAGGAGACACTAGTGGTCCCCTATGTCGACATATAACTCGAGAGGAACCCTCAGCGTCCCTCCTCAACTTCACGCAAACTACGAAATTCTCCACTGCATGCTTGAGGAGGCCCTTTTACGCTGCAGCGTTTCCAATGAAAGCCCACGTTGCCTTGGAACGCAAAAGGGTCCTCGACACACTTTATGAAACTCCAGAAGGTCCTGAGATACACGTCCCCGTTCGAACGGAACGCTGAGTTTCCTGCCACAAGTCAAGAAGAGCCCCGATATCCCCGCCTTAAGTCGCAATGAGGGTTGATTGCCCTGCTTCACCTGGAAAGGAATGCCGACATCCCCATCGCGCCTCGAGAGGATGCAGGTATCTACTTGACACTGGAAGGGACCCAGGGGCTTGTCACAATTTGAAAGACACGTATTTCCTCATCCACTCGAGATCAGGTCTGATTTCCTTGCACCAATAAAAATGTCAGCCGAGAATCAACTCACAACATGAAGGGAGTTCTGATGCCCTGGTTGCTAAAACTAAAAGAGCCCCAGGTCCCAAATTCAACTCATCTGGAGGCCTGAAATCCTTTGAAAACTCGAAAGGAAACAGAGTTCTATGCCTCCACACACGCCGAGACCTGACTCCCGTTTTGAAATGGCATAAACAGCCAGAGTCCCACGTCAGAACAGGAGAGGAACCCTGAGGTTTCCATCTCGACTCGAGACGAGGCCCTCTTCCACTGCACCAAACCCAGTGAAGTCCCGAGAGGCCCCTCCCAACTCTACAGTATTCCTGACTTCCCATAGGCACCCTGAGAAGCTCCCTGAGGTCACAGTCACAAGTTGAGGGAACCCAGGGTTTCCTGACACGACTCGAGAAAGACCTCTAGATTCCCCCTTCAATGAGCCTTGAGGCCGATTCTCATGAAGTGACTCAAGAGCAATGCCGTGCTCCCCCTCGCCACTTGAATGGAGACTGGATTTCCCTGGGGCCACATGAGAGGCAACCTGAGTTCCCTGTCGTAACTCAAGAGAAACCCTACAAGTCACGCAGCATCTCAAAAAACAAAACAAAACAAAACAAAACAAAAAAAAACCCTCGAGTTTGCCCCGTCATAGAGAGATGAGGCCATACTTTTCCTGCAGGGCCTAGAGAGCAATCCTGAGTCCTCTCTCAAAGCTCCACAAGAGGTTTGACTCACTTTAGGCCACTCAATGGACTCCAAGAGATACCCGTCGCAACTCGAGAGGAGAGGGAATTTCTTTGCTTCCACTCGAGATGAGGCCTGACTCACCGAGTGAACCTTGAATGCAACCCCAAGATCCCTGTCACCACTGGAGAGGAACACAGAGTTTCTGGATACAAGCCTAGATGAGGTCTATTTGCCCTGCAGTGACTCGAGAGCTAGCCTCGGCTCCCCCTCGCAACTCAAATGAAGATTGGACTTCCTTGGGACAATATGAGAGGTTCCCTGAGCTCCCCATCATAACTCGAGAATCCCACCACAACTCGAGAAAAACCACGAGGTTCGACCATCATCACGAGATGTGGCCCTTTCCAGCTGCAGCGTCTCAAGAGATTTCCCACGTTCCCTCTTGAAAATCGAAACGATACTTGACATCCTTGATGCAACGCAAAACGTTCCCCCACATACCATTCTCACATGAGAGGAACACCAAGTTTCCAGGCAAAACTTAATCTGAGCACTTTCTCCCCTCCTTATCTCGACATGAGGATCGATTCCCCTGCTTTGCCTGGAAAGGGATCCCGACTATCCCATCGCACCTTAGGAGGAGGCTGGTCTCACATTGAAACTTGAGATGAAGCCTCGTGGGTCGTGCCACATTCTGAAAGACACTGATTTGCCCGTCCACTCAAGATACATCCCGATGACTGGGCACGTCTTCAAATGTAACCCTGAGGATGAAGTCACAACATGAAGGGGAACTGACACCCCAGTTGCATCGTCCGGAAAAAGCGGCAGGTTCCAAATACAACTCGACAAGTGGCCTGTCACCCCGTGAACAACTCGAAAGGTAAGTGGAGTTCCATTCCTCAACAAAGGATGAGGCCTGACTCTCCTGATCCAACTCTGCAGAGACCCTGCGTTTGAAGTCAGAAATGGAGAGGAACCCTGAGGTTCGTGCCTCAACTCGAGATGAGGCCCTCTTCCATTGCACCAAACTCAGTGGAGTCCCGAGAGGCCCCTCCCAACTTCACAGTATTCCTGATGTCCCATAGGTACCCTGAGAAGCTCCCAGAGGTCATAGTCACAAGTCGAGTGATCCCAGGGTTTCCTGCCACAACTCAAGAAAGACCTCGAGATTCCCCCCTTCAACTCGTTATGAGACCCAATTCCCCTGCCGTGATTTGAAAGCAATGCCACGCTCCCACTCGCAACTCTAATGGAGACTGGTCTTCCCTGTGGCCATACGAAAGGCTCCCTGATTTTCCTGTCGTAACTCGTGAGAAACCCCACACATCTCGCCACAGCTCGAAAAAAACTACAAGATTCCCCTGTCATCGCAAGATGAGGCCCCTCTTCCTGCAGGACCCAGAGAGCAATCCCGAGTCCTCTCTCAAAACTCCACAGGAGGCTTGACTCACTTTAGGCCACTCAATGGGCTCCAAGAGATATCCATCGCAACTCGAGAGGAGAGCGGAGTTCTTTGCTTCCACTTGAGACGAGGCCTGACTCCCCGGGTGAACCTTGAATGCAACCCCGAGATCCCTGTCGCCACTGGAGAGGAACACGGAGTTTCTGGTCCCAAGCCTAGATGAGGTCTGTTTCCCTTGCAGTGACTCAAGAGCAATCCCCAGCTTCCCCTCACAACTCAATGGAGATTGGACTTCCCTGAGCCAACAGGAAGGCTCCCTGAGATCCCCTCCACAACTCGAGAAAAACCACACGGTTCCCCCGTCATTGCCAGATGAGGCCCTTTCCCACTGCAGAGTCTCACCTGAAATCCCACTTTCCCTCCTGAAATTCGAAATGGTAGTTGACACCCTTGATGCAACACAAAAAGTTCCTGACATACCGTTCTCACTCGAGAGGAACACCGATTTCCCCGGACAACCTAATCTGAACTCCTTCTCCCTCCTGATATCGACAAGAGGGTCGATTCCCCTGCTTTGTCTGGAAAGTAATCCCGACCTTCCCATCGCAGCTCAGGAGGAGGCCATTCTCACATTGAAACTCGAGAGGAAGCCTCGTGGGTCATGCCACATTCCGAAAGACACCGATTTCCCTGTCCGCTCAAGAGAAGTCCCGATGCCCGGGCACCTCTTCGAATGTAACCCTGAGGATGAAGTCACAACACGAAGGGGCACTGACACCCCAGTTGCATCGTCCGGAAACAGCCGCAAGGTTCCAAATACAACTCAACAAGTGGTCTGTCACCCCGTGAACAACACGAGAGGCAATCAGAGTTCCATTCGTCAACACAAGATGAGGCCTGACTCTCCTGTTCCAACTCTGCAGAGACCCTGTGATCAAAGTCAGAAATGGAGAGGAACTCGAGGTTCCTGCCTCAACTCATGACAAGGCCCTATTCATCCCTGCAGTGATCCGCGAGGAATCCCAGGGTGCCCCTCACAACGCCAAAGGAGATCTGACTTCCCTGAGGAAACACGAGCAGTCCTCCAGGTCGACATGCAACTCGAGATGAACGCTTATCTTCCCGCCACAACTCCACGTAGACTATAACATTCTCCCCTGCACGCTTGAGGAGGCCCTTTTACACTGCAGCGTTTCCAATGAAAACCTGTGGTTCCCTTGGAACTCGAAAGGGTCCTCGACATGCTTTACGAAACTCCAGAAGTTTCCCCAGATACCCGTCCCCACTCGAGAGGAATGCTGAGGTTCCCAAAACAAGTCAAGAAGAGCCCCATTTTCCCCTCCTCAAGTCGATATGAGAGTCGATTGCCTGCTTCACCTGGAAAGGAATGCCAATGTCCCCGTCCCACCTCGAGAGGAGGGGGTGTCTTGTCACAATTTGAAAGCCAATTATTTCCCCATCCACTCGATATCAGGTCAGATTCCCTTGCACCGATTTAAAAGTCAGCCAGAATCAACTCACAAACCAAAGGGAGTTCTGATGCCCCGGTTGCTAATTCAAAAGGAGCCACAGGTCCCAAATTCAATTCGCCTGGAGGCCTGAAAACCCTTTGACAACTCGAGAGGAAAGCAGAGTTCCATGCCTCCCCACAAGTCGAGACCTGACTCCCTGTTTTAAATGGCATACACACCCCTAGACTCACATCAGAATAGGAGAGGAACCTGAGGTTCACTCCTCCACTCGAGATGAGGCCCCCTTCCATTGCATTGAGCCCAGTGGAGTCCTGAGAGGTCCCTCCCAAATCCAAAGTATTCCTGGCTTCCAATAGGCACCATGAGAAGCTCCCTGAGGTCACCATCACAAGTCGAGGGAACCCAGGGTTTTCTGTGGTAACTCGAGGAAGACTTCAGTATCCTCCTTCAACGAGTCTTGAGGCTCAATTCCCCTTCTGTGACTCGAGAGCAATGCCGTGCTCCCCCTGCAACTAAATGGAGACTGGACTTCCCTGGGGCCACACTAGAGGATACCTGAGTTCCCCGTCGTAACTCGAGAGAAAACCCACACGTCGTTCCACAGCTAGAAAAAAAACATGTGGTTCCCCCGTCATCGCAAGATGAGGCTCTTTCCCACTGAAGAGTCTCGAAAGAAATCCCACTATCCCTCTGGAAGTTTGAAACGGTACTTGACATCGAGGATGATAATCAAAAATTTCCCCGAAATACCAGTCTCACTCGAAAGGAACAACGTGTTTCTTTGCAGAACTTAATCTGAGCCCCTTTTCGCATCCTTATCTCGACATGAGGGTCGATTCCCCTGCTTTTTCTGGAAAGGGATCCTGACCTTCCCGGAGCACCTCAGGAGGAGGCCGGTCTCACATGGAAACTCGAGAGGAAGCCTCGTGGGTTGTTCCACATTCCAAAAGACCCCGATTTCCCCGTTCCCTCAAGGTAAGTCCTGTTGCCCGGGCACCTCTTCTAATGTAACCCAGAGGATGAAGTCACAACATGAAGGGGCACTGACACCCCGTTTGCATCCTCTGGAAAAAGGCGCAGGTTCCAAATACTATTGACAAGTGGCCTGAAACCCCATGAACAACTTGAGAGGGAAGCGGAGATCCAAGCCTCAACACACGACTGGGCCTGACTCCCCTGTTCCAACTGTGCAGAGACCTTAGATTGATGTTAGAAATGGAGAGGAACCCTGTGGTTCCCGCCTCAACTAAAGATGAGGCCATATTCATTCATGTAGCAAAGCGCGAGGAATCCCAAGGTGCCCTTTGCAACGCCAAAGGAGATATGACTTCCCTGAGTAAACACCAGAGGGTCCCCCAGGTTGACGTGCAACTCGAGAGGAACCCTAAGCTTCCTGCAACAACTCCACACACACAACAAAATTCTCCCCTGCATGCTTGAGAAGGCCCTTTTATGCTTCAGCGTTTCCAAAGAAAGCCCACGTTTCCCTTGGAACTCGAAAGGGTCCTCCACACGCTTTACAAAACTCCAGAAGTTTCCAGCGATACCAGTCCCCACTTGAGAGGAATGCTGAAATTCCCGCCACAAGATAAGAAGAGCCCCGTTTTCCCCGCCTCAATTCGAGATGAGGGTCGATTGCCCTGCTTTGCCTGGAAAGAATGCTGACGTCCCCGTCGCACCTCGAGAGGAGGCTGATATCTACTTGACACTGGAGGGGAATCAGGGGTCTTGTCACAATTCAAAATCCACGGATTTCCCTATCCACTCAAGATCAGGCCTGATTTCCTTGCACGGATTCAAAAGTCAGCCGAGAATCAACTCACAACACGAAGGAGTTCTGATGCCCTTGCTGTTAATCAGAAAAGAGCTCCAGGCTTCAAATTCAACTCGGCTGGAGGCCTGACACCCCTTTGACAACTCGAGAGGAAAGCAGAGTTCCATGCCTTCACACACGTCGAGACCTATCTCCCTGTTTAAAACGGCATACATAACCCAAGACCCAGGTCAGAACAGGAAAGGAAACCTGAGGTTCCTGACTCACCTCAAGATGAGGCCCTATTCCATTGCACCAATCCCAGTGCAGTCCCGAGAGGCCCCTCCCAACTCCACAGTATTCCTGACTTCCTATAGGCACCCTGAGAATCTCCTTGAAGTCAGTGTCACAAGTTGAGGGAACCCAGGGTTTCCTGCCGCAACTCAAAAAAGACCTCGAGATTCCCCCTTCAACGCCTCTTGAGGCCGATTCCCCTGCCATGATTCGAGAGCAATGCCACGCTCCCCCTCACCACTCGAATGGAGACTGGACTTCACTGGGGCCACACGAGAGGCTCCCTGAGTTCCCCAACGTAACTTGTGAGAAAGCCCACACGTCGTGCCGCAGCTCGAAAAAAACCACGAGATTCCCTTGCCATCGTGAGATGAGGCCCTTCTTTTCCTGAACAACCTAGAGAGCAATTCCGAGTCCTCTCTCAAAACTCCACAGGAAGCTTGACTCACTTTAGGCCACTCAATGGGCTCCAAGAGTTACCCGTTGCAACTCGAGAGGAGAGCGGAGTTCTTTGCTTCCACTCGAGATGAGGCTTGACTCCCTGGGTGAACCTTGAATGAAACCATGAGATCCCTGTCACCATAGGAGAGGGACATGGAGTTTCTGAACACAAGCCTAGATGAGGTCTATTTGCCCTGCAGTGACTCGAGAGCAGTCCCCAGCTCCCCCATGCAACTCGAATGGAGATTGGACTTCCCTGGGCCAACAGAGAGGAACACGAGAATCCCGCCACAACTCGAGAAAAACCACGAGGTTCCCCTGTCATAGAGAGATGAGGTCCTTTTCCACTGCAGCACCTCAGGAGAAATCCCACATTTCCTCTTGAAATAAGAAATGGTACTTGACACCCGTTATGCAACGCAAAAAGTTCCCTGACATACCATTCTCACTAGAGAGGAACACCGAGTTTCACGGCACAACTTATCTGAGCCCCTTCTCCCCTCCTGATTTCGACATTAGGGTCGATTCCCCTTCTTTGTCTATAAAGGGTTCCCGACCTTCCAGTCGCACCTCAGAATGAGGCCAGTTGCACATTGAATCTCGAGAGGAAGCCTTGTGAGTCGTGCCACATTCTGAAAGTCACCAATTTCCCCGTCCACTCAAGATAAGTCCCGATGCATGGGCATCTTTTCGAATGTAACTCAGAGGATGAAGTCACAACATAAAGGGGCACTGACACCCCAGGTGCATCGTACGGAAAAAGCCACAGGTTCCAAATACAACATGACAAGTGGCCTGTTATCCCATGAACAAAGTGAGAGGCAAGCGGAGTTCCATTCCTCAACACAAGATGAGGCCTGACTCTCCTGTTGAAACTCTGCAGAGAACCTCCACTCGAAGTCAGATGGAGAGGATCTCTGAGGTTCCCGCCTCAACTAGAGATGAGGCCCTATTCATCCCTGCAACGATGCATAAGGAATCCCGAGGTGTCCCTCGCAATGCCAAAGAAATCTGACTTCCCTGAGGAGAAACGAACGGTCCCCCAGGTTGACATGCAAGTCAAGAGGAACCCTAAGCTTCCCGTCACAAAACACGCAAACTACGAATTTCTCCCCTGCACGCTTGAGGAGGCCCTTTATGCTGCAGCATTTCCAAAGTAAGGCCACGTTTCCCTTGGAACTCGAAAGGGTCCTATACATGCTCTACGAAACTCCAGAAGTTTCCCGAGATACCCATCCGCACTCGAGAGGAATGCTGAGTTTCCCGCCACAAGTCAAGAAGAGCTCCGTTATCCCTGCCTCAAGTCCAGATGAGGGTCGATTGCCCTGCTTCGCCTGGAAAGGAATGCCGACGTCCCCATCACACCTAGAGAGGAGGCTGGTATCTACTTGACACCGAAGGGGAAATCAGGGGCCTTGTCACAATTCGAAAGCCACGTATTTTCCCATCCACTCGAGATTAGGCCTGATTTCCTTGCACTGATTCGAATGTCAGCCGAGAATCAACTCACAACACAAAGGGAGCTCTGATGCCCCGGTTGCTAATCCAAAAAGAGCCCCAGGTCCCAAATTCATCTCGGCTGGAGGCCTGAAATCCCTTTGACAACTAGAGAGGAAATCAGAGTTTCATGCCTCCACAAGCGTTGAGACCTGACTCCCTGTTTGAAACAGTATACAAAGCCTGAGACCCATGAAAGAACAGGAGAGCAACCCTGACGTTTCCACCTCAACTTGAGATGGGGCCCTCTTCCGTAATACCAAACCCAGTGGAGTCCCGAGAGTCCCCTCCCAACTCCACAGTATTCCTGACTTCCCATAGGCACCCTGAGAAGCTCACTGAGGTCACCATCATAAGTCCAGGGATCCCAGGGTTTCCTGCCACACCTCGAGAAAGTCCTGGAGATTCCCCCTTCAATGAGTCTTGAGGCCCAATTCCCCTGCTGTTACTCGAGAGCAATGCCGTGCTCCCCCTTGCAACTTGAATGGAGACTGGACTTCCCATGGACCACAAGAGGGGCTCCCGGAGTTCCACGTCATAACTTGAGAGAAACCCAACATGGCTAGTTGCAGCTTGAAAAAAACCACGAGTTTCCACCGTAATCGTGAGATGAAGACCTTCTTTTCCTGCAGGGCCTAGACAGCAATCCCGAGTCCTCTCTTAAAACTCCACAGGAGGCTTGACTCCCTTTAGGCCACTCAATGAGCTCCAAGATATAACCCTTGCAATTCGAGAGGACAGCGGAGTTGTTTGCTTCCCCTCGAGATGAGGCCTGACTCCCCAGGTGAACCTTCAATGCAACCCCGAGATCTCTGTCGTCACTGGAGAGGAACACGGAGTTTCTGGACACAAGCCTAGATGAGGTCTATTTGCCCTGCAGTAACTCTAGAGCAATCCCCAGCTCCCCCGCGCAACTCGAATGGAGACTGGACTTCCTTGGGGCAACATGAGAGGCTCCCTGAGTTCCCGGTCGTAATTCGAGAATCCCGCCACAATTTGAGAAAAACCACGAGGTTCCCCCGTCATCGCGAGCTGAGGCCCTTACCCGCTGCAGTGTCTCAAGAGAAATCCCATGTTCACTCTTGAAATTCAAAACGGTTCTTGACACCCTTGATGCAACTCAAAAATTTCGACAGCATACTGGTCTCAATCGCGAGGAACATCGAGTTTCCAGGCACTATTTAATCTGATCCCCTTCTCCGCTCCTGATTTCGACATGAGGGTCGATTCCCCTGCTTTGTCTGGAAAGGGATCCCGACTATCCCATCGCACCTCAACAAGAGGTTGGTCTCACATTGAAACTGGAGAGGAAGCCTCGTGGGTCGTGCCACGTTCTGAAAGACACCCATTTCCCCGTCCACTCAAGATAAGTCCCGATTACCCAGGCACCTCTTCGAATGTAAGCCTGAGGATGAAGTCACAACACATAGGGGCACTGACACCCTAGTTGCATGGTCCAGTAAAAGCGGCAGGTTCCAAATACAACTAGAAAAGTGGCCTGCCTGTCACCCCGTGAACAACTCGAGAGGGAAGCGGAGTTCCAGTCCTCAACAGAAGAGGAGGCCTGACTCTCCTGTTCCAACTCTGCAAAGACCCTGCGATCGAAGTGCGAAATGGAGAGGAACCCTGAGGTTGCCGCCTCAACTCGGGTAGAGGCCCTATTCATCCCAACTGCAATGCGCAAGTAATCCCAAGGTGCCCCTTGCAAAGCCAAAGGAGATCTGACTTTCCTGAGCAGACACGAGCAGTCCCCTAGGTCGACACGCAACTCGAGAGGAACCTTCAGCTTCCTGCCCCAACTCCACGCGAACTACGAAATTCGCCCCTGCACGCTTGGGAGGCCCTTTTACACTGCAGCGTTTCCAAAGAAAGCCCACGTTTTTCTTGGAACTTGAAAGGGTCCTTGACATGGTTTATGAAACTCCGGAAGTTTCCCGAGATACCCGTCCCCACTCGAGAGGAACGCTGAGTTTCCCGCCACAAGTAAAGAAGAGCCCCGTTATCCACGCATCAAGTGGAGATGAGGGTCGATTGCCCTGCTTCGCCTGGAAAAGAATGCTGATGTCCCCGTCGCACCTCTAGAGGAGGCTGGTATCTACTTGACACTGGAGGGGAACCCGGGGGCTTTTTCATAATTCGAAAGCCACATATTTTGCCATCCATTTGAGATCAGGCCTGATTTCCTTGCACCAATTCGAATGTCATCGGAGAATCCACTCACAACACGAAGGGAGTTCTGATGCGTCAGTTGCTAATCCAAAAAGAGCCCCAGGTCCCAAATTCAACTAGGCTGGAGGCCTGAAACCCCTTTGACAACTCAAGAGGAAAGCAGAATTCCATGCCTCCACAGACGTTGAGACCTGGCTCCCTGTTTGAAACGGCATACACAGCCTGAGACCCACGTCAGAACAGGAGAGGAACACTGAGGTTCCTGCCTCAACTCGAGATGAGGCCCTCTTCCATTTCACCAAAGCCAGTGGAGTCCCGAGAGGCCCCTCCCAAATCTACAGTATTCCTGACTTCCCATAGGCACCCTGAGAAGCTCCCTGAGGTCACCATCACAAGTCGAGGGAACCCTGGGTTTCCTGTCCCAATTCAAGAAAGACCTCGATATTCCCCCTTCAACCCGTCTTGAGGCCTGATTCCCCTGCCGTGACTCAAGAGGAATGTTGCAGTCCCCTTCGCAACTCGAATGGAGACTGGACTTCCCTGGGGCCACACGAGAGGCTCCCTGTGTTCCTCGTCGTAATTCGAGAGAAACCCCACACGTCGTGCTGCAGCACGAAAAAAACCACGAGCTTCCCCAGTCATCGCGAGATGAGACTCTTCTTTTCCTGCAGGTCCTAGAGAGCAATCCCGAGTCCTCTCTAAAGACTCGACAGCAGGCTTGACTCCCTTTAGGCCACTCAATAGGCTCCAAGAGATATCCGTCACAACTAGAGAGGAGAGCCGACTTCTTTGCTTCCACTCGAGATGAGGCCTGACTCCCTGGGTGAACCTTGAATGCAACACCGAGATCCCTGTGGCCACTGGAGAGGAACACGGAGTTTCTGGACACAAGTCTAGATGAGGTCTATTTGCCCTGCAGTGACTTGAGAGCAATCCCCAGCTCCCCCTCACAATCCAAATGAAGATGGGACTTCCCTGGGCCAACACAAGAGGATCCCTGAGTTCCCTGTCGTAACTCGAGAATCCCGCCGCAACTCGAGAAAAACCACGAGGTTCCCCCGTCATCACAAGATTCGAACCTTTCCTGCTGCAGCATTTCAGGAGAAATCCCACATTTCCTCTTGAAATTCGAAATGGTATTGACACCCTTGATGCAACAGGAAAAGTTCTCCGACATACTGGTCTCACTAGAGAGGAAAACCGAGTTTCCCGGCACAACTTAATCTGAGCCCCTTCTCCCCTCTTGATCTCAACATGAGGGTCAAATCCCCTGCTTTGTCTGGAAAGGGATCCCGACCTTCCCGTCACACCTCAGGAGGACACTGATCTCACATTGAAACTCGAGAGGAAGCCTCATGAGTCGTGGCACATTTTGAAAGACACCCATTTCCCCATCCACTCAAGATAAGCCCCTTGCCTGGGCACCTCTACGAATGTAACTCTGAGGTTGAAGTCAGAACACGAAGCGGCACTGACACCCCAGTTGCATCATCTGAAAAAAGCCGCAGGTTCCAAATAAAACTCAAAAAGTGGCCTGTCACCCCGTGAACAACTCAAGAGGCAAGCGGAATTCCATTCCTCAACACAAGACGAGGCCTGACTCTCCTGTTCCAACTCTGCAGAAACCCTGCGATCGAAATCAGAAATGGAGAGGAACCCTCAGGTTCACGCCTCAACTCGAAATGAGGCCCTATTCATTCCTGCAGCGATGCACGAGGAATCCTGAAGTGCCTCTCGCAACACCAAAGGAAATCTGACTTCCCTGAGGAGACACGAGCAGTCCACAGGTCGACACACAACTTGAGAGGAACCCTAAGCTTCCCGCCACAACTCCATGCAAACTACGAATTTTTCCCCTGAACGCTTGAGGAGGCCCTTTTATGCTGCAGTGTTTCCAAAGAGAGCCCATGTTTCCCTTGGAACTCTAAAAGGTCCATGACACGCTTTACAAAACTCCAGAAGTTTCCCGAGATACCCGTCCCCACTTGATACGAATGCTGAGTTTCCCACCACAAATCAAGAAGAGCCCCGTTTGCCCCGCCTCAAGTCTAGATGAGGGTAGATTGCCCTGCTTCACCTGGAAAGGAATGCCGACATCCACGTTGCACCTCGAGAGGAGGCTGGTATCTACTTGACATTGGAGGGGAACCTGGGGGCCTTGTCACAATTCGAAAGCCACGTATTTCCCCATCCACTCAAGATCAGACCTGATTTCCTTGCACCGACTCGAATGTCAGCTGAGAATCAACTCACAACATGAAGGGAGTTCTGATGCGTCAGTTGCTAATCTGAAAAGAGCCCCAGGTCCAAAATTCACCTCGGCTGTAGGCATGAAACACCTTTGACAACTCGAGAGGAAAGCAGATTTCCATACTGTTGGGAAGTGTAGTACAAAATAGCCATAAAAGGAGAAAGTCCTTGGGAAAATGGTGAAGGGCCAGAAGTCTTGGCTTTGTACTGCGGATAGAAAACCATCTCTTGCCTTTGGTTATCCTCGGCGCCAAGAGTTAATAATAAATAGGAATGTTACTTGTGAAAGCGGGTTGTGGGATAAGCCCATGATCATTTAGAGCACGCTGTCCTTGAAATGTTTTTACTGTTAATGTGTTATCTCCGCATGCGCTCTGCTCTCCATATACTTTAAGCTATTGGTTCCTGCTTCTATAAAAAAAGCTTGACTGCAGAAATAAACTTGTCAGTCCTTGCAAGAGACTGTCTGAGTGTCATTCTTTCAAGTTTGTCGTTTCCAAGTCCTGGGGAGAAAAACCCCAACAAGTGGCTCCACGAACAGGGACTTGAAAGGAAGGCTGAACAAAGCGACAAGCCCCTGCAGAAAGAGGTAAGCAGGATGGGACAACATAGCAGTAAAATTCCTTTCATTTCTATAATGCATCATTTTTTAAACAAAACGGTATTAATGTTTCAAGAGATCAGTTGAACGACTGTTATCATATTTTACTGGAACAATTCATGGTTCCCAGAAGAGGGGACACTCAATCTAGACATATAGAAAAGGGTTAAAAATAATGTTTTGCGAGCATGTCAGCAAGGGTTACCTGGTCACTCATACGGGCTATCATAGAACAAATTGAAGGACATGACATTGATTTGGAAGTAAAACCTATTCAATCTTTACATGAATATGAGCTTAAGGAACAAGATATGCAAGGTGCTTTGAAATATAAGAATGCTCAGACACAATCCTTAGAAAAACAACTTAGAGACATATATATACAGGATATGTCAAAACTGAAGCCACTTAGAATGGAGGTCATTTCATTCAATGGACAGCCCAAATCTAAGGGTTTTCCTTCTGCTTTGCCTGTAACAGCAATTGCTAACTTTGCTCGTACTAATCATTTCACTCCTCCTCGGGAGATGCCTGCTGCACTTTCGCTTTCCCAATGCAATTTAATCAACCTGCCCAAGGCCAAAATACTTGGGCTAATCTAAATTTTGGCATGTTGTCTAGCTTTAAGAAAGCATGCACTCTGTATGGACCTACTTCTCCTTACTGTATAGAATTTCTCAGAGAATGGGCTGACCGTTGGATGTCATATGATTTTTTTTCAAGTAGCAAAGATGGTTTTAAATCCTCAACAATTACTGCAATGGCAAATGTGGGTTAATGATGAGGCCTGACAACTGATGATTGACAAGCAATCTCATGGAAACCCTGCCAATTTAACCGATGATATACTCACTGGAAACAAGAGCCATGGCCGATAGGATTGCACAACTAGCTAATATTACCCTTGAGATGTTACATTTCATTAAAGAAACTGCCTTCAGGGCATAAGCAAAGGTTGATAGCACTAACTCTGATGGTTCATTTGTTAAGATTATTCAAGGACATGAGGAGGAATATTCTCAATTTATAGGAAAATTAAAGGATGCAATTGAAAAATCTATTAAGGATGTGACTTTACAAAGTATTATTTTAAAACAACTTGCTTTTGAAAATGCTAATGAGGAATGTCAATACATGCTTAGACCTATTCAAGAGACTAGCTCTCTTATGGAATATTTGAAAGCATGTAGGGACATCGGACCTATGTCCCATAGAGCAAAATTGGTAACACTGGAAACCTTTAATGTACAAAAGGCTGCTAATACCAAATGTTTTAACTGTGAGAAGTTTGGCCATATGAAAAAACAATGTCACCTGACAACACAGGCCAGAAAAAATAATACTACTTCTAATAGGAAGAGACCCCCAGAAGTATGTCCAAGATGTAAAAGGGGGTTTCATTGGCTGAATGAATGTCATTCTAAATTTGATAAGGATGGAAACACTTTAAACCCCAATGCACAGCAAAAACAACAGGGAAACTAATAAAGGGGCCATCCTCTAGCCCTACTACAAAAGGAGAACCTAATGTTATGACGCTACAAGCAACTACATCTAAGAGTGCTTGCATTGATATACCTAGTCCTTATGATATGGAACTAATAGAATTATACAACGCCCACAAAATTATCACTGGATATTATGGCCCGATTCCACCTGGGACAATGGGACTAATTTTGGGACGTAGTAGCTGCACAATGAGAGGTTTAATGGTATTGACCGGTGTTATGGATGAAGATTATGAAGGGAAAATACATGTTATGGTAAATGTTGTGAAAACGGGAAATGCATACTTACAAAAAGGAGAACATTTTGCACAATTATTACTTTTGCCATATGTTAAATCAATGAAGGCATCTGATAAAGTTCGGCAGGGAGGCTTTGGCAGTACCAACCTTACTGCTGCACTATCCACCTTATTAAAGGAACATCAGAAACCCATGCTTACTTTACGCATACGGGGAAAGAATTTCACAGGCATGTTAAATTCTGGAGCTAACATTTCAATCATTAGAGCTGCAGAATGGCTCCTGGATTGGGGTAAGGTTATGGCTCCTTCTAGACTATTAGGAATGGGTGAAGCTAATGCCACACAAACTTTTGCCAGTGCATCCTATTTACAAATGTATGGCCCTGATCAAATTGTAGCTTATCTTAAACCATATATTACTAATATCCCTATCAATTTATGGGGACGGGATTTTCTGGAACAAACGAAAGCCATAATTTCTTTAAATGAACCTTTTAATGGGGACCATTGAGTTAACACCACTGCCCCTCAATTGGGAATCTGATACCCCGGTATGGACACCTCAATGGCCCCTAACTAAAGAAAAATTGGCAGCTCTTACACAATTAGTTAATGAACAGTTACAGAAAGCTCATATAGAACCTTCATTTTCCCCGTGGAATTCCCCTGTTTTTGTAATAAAAAAGAAATCAGGAAAATGGCAAATGTTGATAGATTTAAGAAATGTTAGTAATACCATGTCACCTATGGGGCCCTTACAACCCAGATTGCCCTCCCCTTCTATGGTACCAAAAGGATGGTCTGTAGTTATTATTGACTTACAAGACTGCTTTTTAACTATACCTTTGCACCCTAAAGATAGAAAACGTTTTGCCTTTTCAGTTCCTTCTATAAATCACATGGCTCCTGTTAAAATATTTCAATGGAAGGTACTACCTCAGGGAATGATGAACTCCCCTACCATTTGCCAATATCTCATATCTGTTTTATTACAACCCATTAGAGATAAATACCCTACTACATTTATAATTCATTACATGGATGATATACTTCTTTCTATGGAATCTAAATTCTGTTTTCAACAGTTATATAATGAAGTTACTACTACTTTTCAAAATCATAGCCTGCTTGTAGCACCAGATAAAATTCAATGGAAAGCACCCTTTAATTATTTAGGACATGTTATGGAAGAATCTAAAACCAAACCTCAAAAAACTCAAATTTCTGTGCAGTCTCTATGCATGCTGAATGATTTTCAAAAATTGCTAGGAAATATTAATTGGCTGCAGCCATCTGTCAGCATCCCCACCTATGCCTTACAAAATCTATTTAAAATTTTAAAGGGATCCCCCAACCCTAATAGCCATAGGCAGCTAACACAAGAGGCCAAAGAAGAACTGGCCTTAATGGAGAAACACATTCAACAATCTTTTTCAACTCGGCTAGATTATGATCAACCAGTTTCTTTAGATATATTCCCCACTGAACATTCACCCACTGCAATTATAGCTCAACATAGCCCAATAGAATGTGTATATTTACACACTAAACAGTCTAAAAAAATTGTAACATATATTGAGAAAATAGGGCACTTAATTGTGTCAGGAAGAAGCCATATACAAACTTTGACTGGATTTGATCCATATGCAATACACATTCCCTTGACAAAAAAGGAATTACAAATTGCTTTACAGTATAACCTGACCATGCAAATGGCATTAAGTGATTTTCAGAATGTTATCTCACTTCATTTACCGAAAGGAAAATTATAGGACTTTCTACAATGTACTAAATTCATTATAACTAATATCATTGCATCCCAGCCTATTTCCAATGCACCCACTTATTTCATTGATGGCAACAAGAAAGGCAAACAGGGATTGTCGGCCCTGATATCAAAGAGAAATTACCCACTACCTATTCTTCAATACAAAGAATTGAATTGTATGCTTTATATGCTCTTTTGTCACTTCAACGTATATACTGATTCCAAATACCTTGCTTCCCTTTTTCCTGATTTTGTCACCGCCTTTTTATACAACCTAGATGAAGAATTATATACTCTCTTTTCACAGACTCAAGCTTTAATTCATTCAAGTACGGAATCTTTCTTTATTGCACATATACGTGCTCATTCAAGTTTACCTGGCCCTCTGGTCGCAAGAAATGATGCTGTTGACAGGCTCATAGCTCACATTTTTACATCTGCCAATGACAAACATGCTAATCTTCATACCAATGCTAACAGATTGCACTCTAAATACCATATTGCTCTCACTGAAACACGGCATATTATTAAAACTTATGATGTCTGCGCCCCTCTGCACTTACGAACTACAATCAGGAGTTAATCTCTGGGGGCAACAACCTAATTCCCTTTAGCAATCTGATTTCACTCATTGCTCCTTAAAGAAAATTTTCTTTACTTTTTGTCTCAATAGATACATTTTCCAACTTTATCTGGACAGTACCTGTCTCTTCAGAATCCAATAAACACGCCATTTCCGCACTCTTACTCACCTTCCCCATTATGGGAATTCCTTCTGTCTTGAAAACAGACAATGGATCTGCATTCACCTTGCATTTGTTTCGTTCATTTTTATCAGAATGGAACATCACACACATTACAGGAATACCCTATAATCCTCAGGGCCAAGCCATTAGGGCACCCTAAAAATTCATTTATCAAAACAGAAAGGGGAAATATGGAAGAGGAGATACACTTCTTATCCCATGAACCCTCAATTACTAATATCTTTAACTCTTTATTCCCTGAATTTTTTAAACTTAACAAAAAATAATTCTGATACTCGTGCAGATAGACATTTTACAGAAGACAAAAATAGCAAATTAGAAATCAATACACCAATATGGTATAAGCAATTTAATCAGTGGCAGCCAGGAATCTTACGACTCCTAGGCAAGGGTTATGGTCTTGTCATTGCAGATGGAGAGGAAATCTGGATTCCCCTTTGCCATGTCCACTACCGAGAAAGATCCCAAGACCAGACTCCCTCGGGAAGTGACGAAGTTGATGCAAAGGGTCTCGTCAATGACCCTGGAGGAGCCAATGAGGAAACTCCATCGTCTGAATCCTTACCCGACATGGGCTCAAGTGAAAACATGACTCGTCAGGCTAAGCAGACACTGAAGAGTACTGGAACTCCTATGACTCCAGATAAGCTGTTTCTGGCAATGTAAACTGTTCTGAAGAGCAGGAGGAACATCATAATTGCTCCTGGTTTAATAGATCAACCATTGGAGGCTTTCATAAATCTAAGACAAGTTTCTGGACTGATAAGGACATATTGCTCAATTGGTATAATGGGGGCTTATCACCCCCACGACCCAGGATTGTTGTCCCCATTGTGGGGCCAAAGCAATGGCACACTTGGAAAATTCCAGCAGCTTTAGAGCACTTTACTAATGTTTATGGGACTATGGGTGTGTTTCGTCCTTCTAATTGTACCTTCCTATACAATAGTACTGGCTATATTCAATCCTGTGTTCACCTTCTGTACTTGTTTATTGTAGGGCATTTTGATATTGACTTATCGGCCAAGATTGTCAATTATACTGCATGTGCATTGTATACCTGCCTTAATCACACAATTTCATATCACAATGCTAGCATTGCACTAGTTAAATAAAGATCTGAGTTATGGCTTCCCATAAACTTAACTGAGCCTTGGACTGATTCTGAATTTCTTTCTGTACTGTTGAAAACTGAGTTTAGGCGATCTAAGTGCATCCTTGGGTGGATTATTGCAGGAATCTTAAGCCTTATCTCCATTGTGACCGTAGGAACTTTGTCTGGTATGGCTTTACATAATTCTATAAAAAATCATGATTTTATCACTGCTTGGCACAAAGACTCTCATGATCTGTGGACTCGACAAGCTCAAATAGATCAGCAATTACAAACACGAATTAATGAGTTACAAACTGTGGTTATCTACTTAGGAGATCAAATGCAGCAACTGACTTTCCGAACACGTATACGCTGTCACGAATTTTACGTCTTTTTGTCTGACTAACATGCTCTATAATAGCACTGAATATCCTTGGAATAAAATTAAGGCGCATTTGCAGGATCTCACAAGTAACTCAAGTTTAGACATCAATTTGTTGAAACAACAAGTTGCTAATTTTCAAGTTAGGGTACCTAGGGAATTGTATAGTACTCAATTCTATGATACTTTAACCAAAGCCCTATCATCTCTAGACCCTAGAGCTTGGCTTTCAGGAAGCAATATTTTTATATATGTATTAATCATCCTGCTCTTTTTGTCATTGATTATAGGATACAGAAGTCTCTACTCAAGACTCCATGCCTCCCACAATGGAGTCCAACTAGCAGCCGCCGTGCTTAATTTAAAAACAAAAGGAGGATATATTGGGAAGCATAGTGCAAAATAGCCGTAAAAGGAGAAAGTCTTTGGGAAAAAGGCGAAGGGCCAGAAGTACTCGGCTTTGCACTGCGGACAGAAAAACATCTCCTGCCTTTGATTATGCTCAGCTCCAAGAGTTAATAATAAATAGGGATGTTACTTGTGACAGCGGGTTGTGGGATAAGCTCATGATCATTTAGAGCACGCTGTCCTTGAAATGATTTTACTGATTATGTGTTAACTCTGCATGCGCTTTGCTGGCCATATACTTTAAGCTTTTTGTTCCTGCTTCTAAAAAAAGCTTGACCGCAGAAATAAACTTGTCAGTCCTTTCAAGAGACTGTCCGAGTGTTATTCTTTTAGGTTCGTCATTTCCAAGTCCCGGGGAGAAAAACCCCAACACATGCCTCCACACATGTCGAGACCTGACTCCCTGTTTGAAATGGCATACACAGCCCGAGACCCACGTCAGAACAGGAGAGGAAACCTGAGGTTCCTACCTCAACTCGAGATGAGGCCCTCTCTAATTTCACCACACAGTGGAGTCCCTAGAGGCCCCTCCCATCTCCACAGTATTCCTGAATTCCCGTAGGCACCCTGAGAAGCTCCCTGAGGTCACCGTCACAAGTCGAGGGAACCCAGGGTTTCCTGCCGCAACTCAAGAAAGACCTCGAGATTCCCCCTTCAACACGTCTTGAAGCCCAATTCCCCTGTCATGACTCAAGAGCAATGCTGCGCTCTCCTTTGCAACTCGAATGGAGACTGGACTTCCCTGGGGCCACACGAGGGCTCCATGAGTTCCCCATCGTAACTCAAGAATCCCGCCAAAACTCGAGAGAAACCACGAGGTTCACCCATAATCGAGAGATGAGGCACTTTCGCACCGGAGTGCCTCGAGAGAAATCCCACGTTCCCTCTTGAAATATAAAACGGTACTTGACACTCTTGATGCAACTCAAAAAGTTCCCTGACATACCGTTCTCACTCGAGAGGAACACCGAGTTTACCTGCACAACTTAATCTGAGTCCCTTCTCCCCTCCTGATCTTGAATTGAGGGTCGAATCCCCTGCTTTGTCTGGAAAGGGATCCAGACCTTCCCGTTGCACCTCAGGAGGAGGCCGGTCTCACATTGAAACTTGAGAGGAAGCCTCGTGGGTCATGCCACATTCCGAAATACATCCATTTCCCCGTCTACTCAAGATAAGTCTCAATGCCTGGGCACCTCTTCGAATGTAACCCTGAGAATGAAGTCACAACACGAAGGGGCACTGACACCCCTGTTGCATCATTTGGAAAAAGCCGCAAGTTACAAGTACAACTTGACAAGTGGCCTGTCACCCCGTGAACAACTCGAGAGGAAAGCGGAGTTCCATTCCTCAACACAAGCTGAGGCCTGACTCTCCTGTTCCAAATCTGCAGAGACCCTGGGATTGAAGACAGAAATGGAGAGGAACCCTGAGGTTCCCACCTCAAGCCAAGATGAGGCCCTATCCATCCCTGCAGTGATGTGCGAGGAATCCCGCGGTGCCCCTAGCAACACTAAAGCAGATCTGACTTCCCTAAGGAGACACCAGCGGTCCCCCAGGTTGACACGCAACTCGAGAGGAACCCTAAACTTCCCGCCACAATTCCACGCAAGCCACGAAATTCTCCCCTGCACGCTTGAGGAGGCCCGTTTACGCTGCAGCATTTCCAAATAAAGCCCACGTTACCCTTGCAACAGGAAAGGGTCCTCAACACACTTTATGAAATTCTAGAAGTTTCCCTAGATACCCGTCCCCACTCGAGAGGAATGCTGAATTTCCTGCCACAAGTCAAGAAGAGCCCCGTTTTCCCCACCACAAGTCGAGATGAGGGTTGATTGTTCTGCTTCACCTGGAAAGGAATGCTGACGTCCACGACACATCATGAGAAGAGGCTTGTATCAACTTGACACTGGAGGGGAACTCAGGGACCTTGTCACAATTCAAAAGCCACGTATTTCCCTATCCACTCGAGATCAGGCCTGATTCCCTTGCACCTATTTGAATGTCAGCTGAGAATCAACTCACAACACGAAGCGAGTTCTGATGCACCAGTTGCTAATCCGAAAAGAGCCCCAGGTCCCAAATTCAACTCGGCTGGAGGCCTGAAACCCATTTGACAACTTGAGAGGAAAGAAGATTTCCTTGCCTCCAAACACGTCGAGACCTAAGTCCCTGTTTGAAAAGGCATACACAGCCCGAGACCCATGTCAGAACAGGAGAGGAACCCTGTGGTACCCGCCTTAACTCGAGATGAGACCCTCTTTCATTGCACAAAACCCAGTGGAGTCCCAAGAGGCCCCTCCAACTCCACAGTGTTCCTGATTTCCCATAGGCACCCTGAGAACTCCATTAGGTCACCTTAACAAGTCGAGGGAACCAAGGGTTTTCTGCTGCACCTCGAGAAATACCTTGAGATTCCCCCCTCAATGCGTTTTGAGGCCTGATTCCCTGCCGTGACTCGAGAGCAATGCCACGCTTCCTCTTGGAACTTGAATGGAGACTGGACTTCCCAGGGGCCACACCAGAAGCTCCCTGAGTTGCCCGTCGTAACTCGGGAGAAACCCCACACGTCATGCCGCAGCTCGAAAAAAGCCATGAGATGCCCCCGAAATTGCGAGATGAGGCCCTTCTTTTCCTGCATGGCCTAGAGAGAAATCGCGAGTCTTCTCTCAAAACTCCACAGGAGGCTTGACTTCCTTTAGGCCACTCAATGGATTCCAAGAAATACCCGTCGCAACTCGAGAGGAGAGTGGAGTTCTTTGCTTCCAGATGAGACCAGGCCTGACTCCCTGGTGAACCTTGAATGCAACCCCGAGATACCTTTCGCCACAGGGAGGAACATGGAGTTTCTGGACACAACCCTAGATGAGGCCTATTTGCCCTGCAGTGTTTCGAGAAATATCCCCAGCCTCACCTCACAACTCAAATGGAGATTGAACTTCCCTGGGGCAACACGAGAGGCTCCTTGAGTTCCCCGTCGTACCTCAAGAATCCCGCCACAACTCGAGAAAAACCACGAGGTTCCCCTGTTATCATGAAATAAGGCCCTTTTCTGCCTCAGAGTCTAAAGAGAAATCTCAAGTTCCCTCTTTACATTCGAAACGGTATTTGACACCCTTGATGCAACTCAAAAAGTTCCCCGACATACCAGTCTCACTCAAGAGGAACATCGAGTTTCCTGGCCCAACTTATTCTGAGCCCCTTCTCCCCTTCTAATCTCGACATGAGGGTCGATTCCCCTGCTTTGTCTGGAAAGGGATCTGGACCCTCCCGTCGCTCCTCAGGAGGAGGCCGGTCTCACTTTGAAACTCGAGAGGAAACATCATGGGTCATGCCACATTCTGAAAGACACCAATTTCCTGGTCCACTCAAGATAAGTCCCAATACCCGGGCACCTCTTCGAATGTAACCCTGAGGATGAAGTCACAACACGAAGGGGCACTGACACCGCAGTAGCATCGAACGGAAAAAGCCGCAGATTCCAAATAGAACTCGACAAGTGGCATGTCACCCAGTGAACAACTCAAGAGGCAAGCAGAGTTCCATTACTCAACACAGGACAAGGCCTGACTCTCCTGTTCCAACTCAGCAGAGATCCTGTGATCAAAGTTAGAAATGGAGAGGAACCCTGAGGTTCCCGCCTCAACTCGAGATGAGGCCATATTAATTCCTGTAGCAATGCACGAGGAATCCCCAGGTGCCCCTCACAAAGACAAAGAAGATCTGACTTCCTGAGGAGACATGAGCGGTCCCCTAGGTCAACACGCAACTCGAGAGGAACCCTCAGCTTCCCGCCCCAAGTCCACAGAAAGTAGGAAATTCTCCCCTGCATGCTTGAGGAGGCCCTTTTACGCTGCAGCATTTCCAAAGAAAGCCGACATTTCCCTTGGAACTCGAAAGGGTCCTTGACATGCTTTACGAAACTCGAGAAGTTTCTCGAGACACGTGTCCCCACTCGAGAGTAATGCTGAGTTTCCCGCCACAAGTGGGAAGCCCCCCATTTTCCCCGCCTCAAGTCAAAATGAAGGTCGATTGCTCTGCTTGCCTGGAAAGGAATGCCAACATCTCCATTGCACCTCGAGAAGAGGCTGGTATCTACTTGACACTGGAGGGGAACCCGGGGACCTTGTCACAATTCGAAAGGCACGTATTTCCCCATCCACTCGAGATCAGGCCTGATTTCCTTGCACTGATTCAAATGTCAGCCGAGAATCAACTCACAACACGAAGGGAGTTCTGATGCCCAGGTTGCTAATCCGAAAACGCTCCAGGTCCCAAATTCAATTCGGCTGGAGGCATGAAACCCCTTTGACAACTCGAGAGGAAAGCAGAGTTCCATGCCACCACACATGTCGAGACCTGACTCCCTGTATGAAATGGCATACACAGCCCGAGACCCACGGCAGAACAGGAGAGGTACACTGCGGTTCCCGCCTCACCTCTAGATGAGTCCCTTTTCCATTGCATCAAACCCAGTGGAATCCCGAGAGACCCCTCCCAACTCCACAGTATTCCTGAATTCCCATAGGCACCTTAAGAAGCTCCGTGAGTTCACCATCACAAGTCGAGGGATCACAGGGTTTCATGCCGCAACTCGAGAAAGAACTCGAGATTCCTCCTTCAAAGCTTCTTGAGGCTCGATTCCCTGCCGTGACTCCAGAGCAATGCCGCGTTCCCACTCTCAACTCGAATGGAGACTGGACTTCCCAGGGTCCACACGAGAGGCTCCCCGAGTTCCCCGTTGTAACTCAAGAGAAACCCCACACGTGCACTGCAGCTCGATAAAAACCACGAGATTCCCCTGTCATCGCGAGACGAGGCACTTCTTTTCCTGCAGGGCCTAGAGAGCAATCCCGAGTCCTGTCTCAAAACTCCACAGGAGGCTTGACTCCCTTAGGCCACTCAATGGGCTCCAAGAGATACCCGTCGCAACTCGAGAGGAGAGTGGAGTTCTTTGCTTCCAATCGAAGCGAGGCCTGACTCCCCTGGTGAACCTTGAATGCAACCCTGTGATCCCTGTCTCCACTGCAGAGGAACACGGAGTTTTGCCCTGCAGTGACTCGAAAGCAATCCCCAGCTGCCCATCGCAACTCGAATGCAGATTGAACTTCCCTGGGGCAACACGAGAGGCTCCCTGAGTTCCCCGTCGTAACTCGAAAATCCTGTCACAATTCGAGAAAAACCAGGAGGTTCCCCCTTCATCGCGAGATGAGGGCCTTCTTTTCCTGCAGGGCCTAGAGAGCAATTCCGAGTTCTCTCTCAAAACTCCACAGGAAGCTTGACTCCCTTTAGGCCACTCAATGGGCTCCAGCAGATACCCATCCCAACTCAAGAGGAGAGTGGAGTTTTTTGCGTTCACTCGAGACGAGGCCTTACTCCCCGGGTGAACCTTGAATGCAACCTCGAGATTCCTGTCGCCACTGGAGAGGAACTCTGAGTTTCGGGACACAAACCTAGATGAGGTCTATTTGCCCTGCAGTGACTCGAGAGCAATCCCCAACTCCCCCTCCCAACTCAAATGGAGATTGGACTTCCTTGGGCCAACACGAGAGGCTCCCTGAGTTCCCTGTCATACCACAGAATCCCACCGCAACTCAAGAAAAACAACGAGGTTCCCCCGACATCGCGAAATGAGGCCCCTTCCCGCTGCAGCCTCTCAAGAGAAATCCCACATTCCTTCTTGAAATTCGAAACGGCACTTGACAGCCTTGATGCAACTCAAAAAGTTCCCAGACATAATGTTCTCACTCGAGAGGAACACCGAGTTTCCCAGCACAATATAATCTGAGAACATTTCCCCTTCCTGATCTCGACATGAGGGTTGATTCCCCTGCTTTGTCTGGAAAGGGATCCGGACCTTCCCGTTGCATCTCAGAAGGAGGCCGGTCCCACACTGAAATTCGAGAGAAAGCCTCGAGAGTTGTGCCACATTCCGAAAGACACCGATTTCCCAGTCCACTCAAGATAAGTCTCAATGCCTGGGCACCTCTACGAATGTAACCCTGTGGATGAAGTCACAACACGAAGGGGCACTGACACCCTTGTTGCATCGTCCAGAAAAAGCCACAGGTTCCAAGTTCCAAATACAACTCGACAAGTGGCCTGTCACCCCATGAACAACTCAAGATGCAAGCGGAGTTCCATTCCTCAACACAAGTCAAGACCTGACCCTCCTGTTCCAACTCTGCAGACACCCTGCGATCAAAGTCAGAAATGGAGAGGAACCCTGAGGTACCCACCTCAACTCAAGATGAGGCTCTATTCACCCCTGCAGCAATGCACGAGGATTCCTGAGGTGCCCCTCACAATGCCAAAGGAGATCTGACTTCCAAGATGAGACACGAGCGGACCGCCAGGTCAACACGCAATTCGAGAGGAACCATAAGCTTCCTGCCACAACTCCACGCAAACTACGAAATTCTCCCCTGCATGCTTGATAGGCCCTTTTACGCTGCAGCGTTTCCAATGAAAGCCCAAGTTTCCCTTAGAACTAGAGAGGGTCCTCGATACGCTTTACGAAACTCCAGAAATTTCCCCAGATTTGCTTCCCCACTCGAGAGGAATGCTGAAATTCCCGCCACAAGTCAAGAAGAGCCCCGTTTTCCCTGCCTCAAGTTGAGATGTGGATCAATTGCCCTGCTTTGCCTGGAAAGAAATGCCGACGTCTCCACTGCACTTCAAGAGGAGGTTGGAATCTACTTGACACTGGAGGGGAAGCCGTGGGCCTTGTCACAATTCGAACGCTGGTATTTCCCCATCCACTCGAGATCAGGCCTGATTGCCTTTTAGCAATTTGAATGTCAACAGAGAATCAACTCACAACACGAAGGGAGTTCTGATGTCTCGGTTGCTAATCCAAAAAGAGCCCCAGGTCTCAAATTCACCTCGGCTGGGGGACTGAAACTCCTTTGACAATTCGAGAGGAAACAGTTCAATGCTTCCACACACGTCGAGACCTGACTCCCTGTTTGAAATGGATACACAGCCCGAGACCTATGTCACAACAGGAGAGGAACCCTGACGTTCCCCCCTCAACTTGAGATGAGGCCTTCTTCCATTGCACCAAACCCAGTGGAGTCCCAAGAGGCTCCTCCCAAGCCCACAGTATTCCTGACTTCCCATAGGCACCCTGAGAAGCTCCCTGAGGTCACCGTCACAAGTCGAGGGAACCCAGGGTTCCTGCCACAACTCAAGAAAGACTTCGAGATTCCTCATTCAACGCGTCTTGAGGCCCGATTCTCCTGCCATGACTCAATCCCCCTCGATCCTCGAAACTCGAGTTTCGATCCCCCTCGAAACTCGAATGGAGACTGGACTTCCCTGGGGCCACAGGAGAGGCTCCCTGTGTTCCCTGACGTAACTCGAGAATCCCGCCGCAACTTGAGAAAAACCATGACATTCCCTCCTCATTGCAAGATGAAGCACTTTCCCACTGTAGTGTCTCAAGAGAAATCCCACGTTTCCTACTGATATTCGAAACGGTACTTGACACCCTTGATGCAACCCAAAAAGTTCCCCCGACATACCGTTCTCACTTGAAAGGATCACCGAGTTTCCCAGCACAACATAATCTGAGCCCTTTCTCCCCTCCTGATCTCGACATGAGAGTCTATTCCCCTGCTTTGTCTGGAAAGGGATCACGACCTTCCCGTTGCACCTCAAGAGGAGTCTGGTCTCACATTGAAACTCGAGAGGAATCCTAGAGGGTTGCGCCAAATTCCGAAAGACACTGATTTCCCTGTCCACTCAATGTAAGTCCTAATGCCCTGGCACCTCTTCGGAAGTAACTGGGAGGACGAAGTCAAAACACGAAGGGGCAGTGACACTCCAGTTGCATCGTCCAGAAAAAGCAGTAGGTTCGAAACACAACTCGACAAGTGGCCTGTCACCAAATAAAAAACTCGAGAGGTAATCGGAGTTCCATTCCTCAACACAAGATAAGGCCTGACTCTCCTGTTCCAACTCTGCAGTGACCCTGCGATCAAAGTCTGAAATGGAGAGGAACACTGAGCTTCCCGACTCAACTTGAGATTAGGCCCTATTCATCCCTGCAGCGATGAGCGAGGAATCCTGAGGTACCCCTTGCAACGCAAAAGGAGATCTGACATCCCTGAGGAGACATGAGCGATCCCCCAGGTCGACAAGCAACTCAAGAGGAACCCTAAGCGTCCCGCCTCAACTACACGCAAATTATGAAATTATCCACTGCATTCTTGAGGAGGCCCTTTTCTTTGGAAACACTGCAGCATTTCCAAAGAAAGCCCAAGTTTCACTTGGAAATCGAAAGGGTCCTCAACACACTTTACTAAACTCCAGAAGTTTCCTGAGATACCCATCCCTACTCGAGAAGAACATTGAGTTTCTCGCCACAACTCAAGAAGAGCCCTGTTTTCCCCGCCTCAAGTCGAGATGAGGGTCGATTGCCCTACTTCGCCTGGAAAGGAATGCCGACGTGCCTCTCACACCTCAAAGGAGGCTGGTATCTACTTCACACTGGAGGGGAACCCGGGGGCCTTGTCACAGTTCGAAAGCCACTGATTTCCCCATCCACACGAGATCAGACCTGATTCCCTTGCACCGATATGCATGTCAACCGAGAATCAACTCATAACAAGAAGGGAGTTCTGATACCCCAGTTGCTAATCCAAGAAGAACCCCAGGTCCCAAATTCAATTCCTCTGGAGGCCTGAAATCCCATTGACAACTCGAGAGGAAAGCAGAGTTCCATGCCTCCACACACGTCAAGACCTGACCCCCTGTTTGAAACGGCATACACAGCCCAAGACCCACATCAGAACAGGAGAGGAATCCTGAGGTTCTGGCCTGAACTCGAGATGAGGCCCTTTTCCATTGCACCAAACCCAGTGGAGTCCCGAGAGGCCCCTCCCAACTCCACAGTATTCCTGACTTCCCATAGACACCCTGAGAAGCTCTCTGAATTGATTATCACAAGTCGAGGGAACGCAGGGTTTCTTGCCGCAACTCAACAAATACCTCGAGATTCCCCCTTCAAAGCATCTTGAGGCCCGATTCCCTTTCGTGATTCGAGAGCAATGCCGCATTCCCCTTAGCAACTTGAAAGGACACTGGACTTCCCTGCGGGCACATGAGAGGCTCCCTGATTTCACCGTTGTAACTCAAGAGAAACCTCACACGTCACACCGGAGCTCGAAAAAAAAACATGAGTTTCCCCCGTCATTGCGAGATGAGGCCCTTCTTTTCCTGCAGGGCCTAGAAAGCAATCCCGAGTCCTCTCTCAAAAATCCACAGGAGGCTTGACTCCCTTTAGGCCACTCAGTGGGCTCCAAGAAATACCAGTCACATCTCGAGAGGAGAGTGGAGTTCTGTGCTTCCATTCGAGATGAGGCCTGATTCCCTGGGTTAACCTTGAATGCAACCCCAAGATGTATTTCACCACTGTCGAGGAACATGGAGTTTCTGGACACAACCCTAGATGAGGTCTATTTGCCCTGCAGTGACTCGAGAGCAATCCCCAGCTCATTCTCGCAACTTGAATGGAGATTGGACTTCCCTGGGGCACTACGAGTGGCTCCCTTAGTTCCCCATCGTAACTCGAGAGAAAGCCCACACGTAGTGCCGCAGCTCGAAAAAAACCATGAGATTCCCCCGTCATCCCATGATAAGGCCCTTCTTTTACTGCAGGGCCTAGAGAGCAATCCCGAGTCCTCTCTCAAAACTCCACAGGAGGCTTGACTCCCTTGAGGCCACTCAATGGGCTGCAAGAGATACTTGTCGCAACTCGAGAAGAGAGCGGAGATCTTTGCTTCCACTCGACACGAGGCCTGATTCCTCGGGTGAACCTTGAATGCAACCCCGAGATCCCTGTCGTCACTGGAGAGGAACATGGAGTTTCTGGACACAAGCCTAGATGAGGTCTACTTGCCCTGAAGTTTCTCAGAGTAATCTCCAGCTCCCCTTCACAACTCGAATGCAGATGGAACTTCCCTGTGGCCAGACAAGAGGCTCCCTGAGTTCCCCTTCGTAACTCGAGAGAAACCCCACATGTCACGCCGCAGCTCGAAATAAAGCACGAGATTCCCCCGTCATTGCAAGATGAGGCCCTTCTTTTTTTCAGGGCCTAGAGAGAAATCCCGAGTCCTCTCTCAAAATTCCACAGGAGGCTTGACTCCCTTGAGGCCACTCAGTGGGCTCCAAGAGATACCCGTTGCAACTATAAAGGAAAGTGGAATTCTTTGCTTCAACCCGAGACAAGACCTGAATCCCTGGGTGAACCTTGAATGCAATCCCGAGATCCCTGTTGACACTGGAGAGGAACACGGAGTTTCTGGACACATGCCTAGATGAGGTCTATTTGCCCTGCAGTGACTTGAGAGCAATCCTCAGATTCCCCTCACAACTCGAATAGAGATTGGATTTCCCTGGGGCAACAGGAGAGGCGCCCTGAGTTCCCTGTCATAACTCGAGAACCCTGCCGCAATTTGAGAAAAACCACGAGGTTCCCCTGTCATCCCGAGATGCCACAGTGTCTCAAGAGAAATCCCACATTCCCTCTAGAAATTCGAAACGGTACTTGACACCCTTGATGCAACTCAAAAAGTTCCCTGACATACCAGTCTCACTTGACCGGAACACCGAGTTTCCCAGCACAACTTAATCTGAGGCCCTTCTCCCCTCCTGATCTCTACATGAGGGTCGATTCCCCTGCTTTGTCTGGAAAGGGATCCCGACCTTCCCGTCGCACCTCAGGAGGAGGCCGGTCACACATTGAAACTAGAGAGGAAGCCTCGTGGGTCCTGCCACATTCCGAGACACTAATTTCCCTGTCCACTCAAGATAAGTCCCAATGAATGGGCACCTCTTCGAATGCAACCCTGAGGATGAAGTCACAACACGAAGGGACACTTACACCCCAGTTGCATCGTCCAGAAAAGGCCACAGGTTCCAAATACAACTCGACAAGTGGCCTATCACCCAGTAAACAATGTGAGAGGCAAGCGGAGTTCCATTCCTCAACACAATACGGGGCCTGACTCTCCTGTTTCAACTCAGCAGAGTCCCTGATATTGAAGTCAGAAATGGAGAGGAACCATGACGTTCCTGCCTCAACTTGAGATGAGGCCCTATTCATTCCTGCAGCCATGCCTGAGGAATACCGAGATGCCCCCTCGCAATGCCAAAGGAGATCTGACTTCCCTGGGGATACACGAGCGGTTCCCCAGGTCGACGGGCAACTCGAGAGGAACCCTAAGCTTCCCTCTGCAACTTGATGAAAACTAAGAAATTCTCCCCTGCACGCTTGAGGAGGCCCTTTTATACTGTATCGTTTCCAAAGAAATACCACATTTACCTTGGAACTCGAAAGGCTCCATGACACGCTTTACAAAACTCAAGAAGTTTCCTGAGATACCCGTTCCCACTCTAGAGGAATGCTGAGTTTCCCACCACAAGTCAAGAAGAGCCCCGTTTTCCCCGATTAAAGTTGAGATGAGGGTCGCTTGCCCTGCTTTGCCTGGAAAGGAAAGCCGACATCCCCGTCGCGTCTCAGGAGGAAGCTGATATCTACTTGACACTGGAGGGGAACCCGGGGGCCCTGTCACAATTCGAAAGCCACGTATTTCCCCATCAACTCGAGTTCAGGCCTGATTTCCTTACACCGATTCGAATGTCAGCCGAGAATCAACTCACAACACGAAGGGAGTTCTGATGCCCTCGTTGCTAAAACTAAAAGAGCCCCAGGTCCCAAATTCAACTCGCCGGGAGGCCTGAAACCCCTCTGATAACTCGAGAGGAAAGTAGCGTTCCATGCTGCACACATGTTGAGACCTGACTCCCTGTTTGAAAAGGCATACACAGCCCGAGACCCACGTCAGAACACGAGAGGAACCCTGATGTTCCCACCTCAACTCAAGAAGAGGCACTCTTCCATTGCACCAAACCCAGTGGAGTCACAAGCAGCCCTTCTGAACTCCACAGTATTCCTGATTTCCCATAGGCAACCTGAGAAGCTCCCTGAGGTCACCGTCACAATTTGAGGGAACCCAGGGTTTCTTGCCACAACTCGAGAAAGACCTTGAGATTCCCCCTTCAATGCATCTTGAGGCCCGGTTACCCTGCCATGACTCGAGAGCAATGCCGTGCTCCCACTCACAACTCGAAAGAAGACTGGACTTACCTGAGGCCACACCAGAGGCTCCCTGATTCACCATCATAAATGGAGAGAAACCCCACACGTCCTACCGCAGCTAGAAAAAAACCACGAGATTCCCCGGTCTTCTCGAGATAAGGCCCTTCTTTTCCTTCAGGGCCTAGAAAGCAATCCCGAGTCCTCTCTCAAAACTCCACAGGAGGCTTGACTCCCTTTAGGCCACTCAGTGGGCTCTAAGAGGTACCCGTTGCAACTCGAAGGAAGAGGGGAGTTCTTTGCTTCCACTCGAGACGAGGCCTGAACCTGGTGAACCTTGAATGCAACCCCGAGATCTGCAACCCCGAATGCAACCCTGTCGCCACTGGAGAGGAACTCGGAGTTTCTGGACACAAGCCTAGATGAGGTCTATTTGCCCTGTAGTGACTCGAGAGCAATCCCCAGCTCCCCCTCGCCACTCCAGTGGAGATTGGTCTTCCCTTGGGGAACATGAGAGGCTCCCTGAGTCCCCGTCGTAACTTGAGAATCCAGCTGAAACTCGAGAAAAACCACGAGGTTCCCCCGTCATCACGATATGAGGCCCTATCCCGGTGAAGTGTCTCAAGAGAAATCCCATGTTCCATCTTGAAATTAGAAACAGTAATTGAAACCCTTGATGCAACTCAAAAGTTGCCCGACATACCGTTCTCACTCGAGAGGAACACTGAGTTTCCAGGTACAACTTAATCTGAGCCTCTTCTCCCCACCTGATTGCGACATGAGGGTAGATTCCCCTGCTTTGTATGAAAAGGGATCCAGACGTTCTGGTCGCACCTCAGGAGGAGTCCAGTCTCACATTGAAACTCGAGAGGAAGCCTAGTGGGTCGTGCCTAATCTCGAAAGACACCGATTTCCCAATTCACTCAAAATAAGTACCATTGCCTGGGCACCTCTTCGAATGTAACCCTGAGGATGAAGTCACAACTGGAAGGGACACTGACACTGCAGTTTCATTGTCCAGAAAAGATGCAGGTTCCAAATACAACTCGACAAGTGGCCTGTCACCCCATGAACAACTCGAGAGGCAAGCGGAGTTCCATTCCTCAACACAAGACGAGGCCTGACTCTCCTGTTCCAACTCTGTGGGGCACCTACTTTCGAATTCAGAAATGGAGAGGAACCCTGAGGTTACCGTCTAAACTTGAGATGAGGCCCTATTCATCCCTGCAGCGATGCGCGAGGAATCCAGAGGTGCCCCTCGCAACGCCAAAGGAGATCTGACTTCCCTGAGGAGACACGAGAAGTCCCCCAGGTCGACAAGCAACTTGAGAGGAACACTAAGCTTCCCGCCACAACTCCACGAAAACTACAAAATTCTCACCTGCACGCTTGAGGAGGCCCATTTACACTGCAGCATTTCCAAAGAAAGCCCATGTTTCCCTTAGAACTGGAAAGGGTCCTTGATATGATTTATGAAACTCCAGAAGTTTCATGAGATACCCGTCACCACTCAAGAGGAATGCTGAGTTTCCCACCACAAGTCAAGCAGAGCTCCGTTTTCCTCGCCTCAAGTCGAGATGAGGTCGAATGCCCTGCTTCTCCTGGATAGGAATGCCGACGTCCCTGTTGCACCTCGAGAGGAGGCTGGTATCTACTTGACACTGGAATGGAACCCGGGGCATTGTCACAATTTGAAAGCCATGTATTCTCCCATCCACACGATATCAGGCCTGATTTCCATGCACCAATTTGAATGTCAGCCGAGAATCACCTCACAATACGAAGGGAGATCTGATGCCCCGGTTGCTAATCCGAAAAGAGCCCCAGGTCCAAATTCAACTCGGCTGGAGCTTTGAAACCCCTTTGATAACTCGAGAGGAAAGCAGCGTTCCCTGCCTCCACAGACGTCGAGACCTGACTCCCTGTTTGAAACGGTATACACAGCCTGAGACCCACGTCAGAACATCAGAGGAAGCCTGAGGTTCCCACCTCAACTCGAGATGAGGCCCTCTTCCATTACACCAGACCCAGTGGATTCCCCAGAGGCCATTCCGAACTCACAGTATTCCTGACTTCCATAGGCACCGTGAGAAGCTCCCTGAGGTCAACGTCACAAGTCGAGGGAACCCAGGGTTTCCTGCTGCAACTCGAGAAAGACCTCGAGAGTCCCCCTTCAATGCGTCTTGAGGCCCGATTCCCCTGCCGTGACTCGAAAGCAATGCCGCGCTACCCCTCGCAAAGTGATTGGAGACTAGACTTCCCTGGGGCCACACGAGAAGCTCCCTGATTTCCCAGTCATAACTCGAGAGAAACCCCACTAGTCCTGACTCCCCAGGTGAACCTTGAATGCAACCCCGAGGTCCCTGTCACCACTGGACAGGAACACAGTTTCTGGACACAAGCCTAGATGAGGTCTATTTGCACTGCAGTGACAAAAGAGCAATCTGCAGGTCCCTCTTGCAACTGGAATGGAGATTGGACTTCCCTGACACAACACGGGAGGCTCCCTGAGTTCCCTGTCGTAACTAGAGAATCCCCCCACCGCTCGAGTAAAACCACGAGGTTCCCCCGTCATCGCGAGATGAGACCCTTTCCAATGGCAGCATCTCAAGAGAAATCCCACGTTCCCTCTTGAAATTCGAAACGGTACTTCACACCCTTGATGCAACCAAAAAAGTTCCCCAACATACGGTTTTCACTCGAGAGGAACACCGAGTTTCCCACAACTTAATCTGAGCCCCTTCTCCCCTCTTGATCTCAACATGAGATTTGATTCCTCTGCTTTGTCTGGAAAGGGATCCCAACGGTCCTGTCGCACCTCAGAAGGAGGCTGATCTCACATTGAACCTAGAGAGGAAGACTCGTGGGCCGTGCCACATTCCGAAAGAAACCGATTTCCCCGTCGACTCAAGATAAGTCCCAATGCCGGGGCCCCTCTTCGAATATAACCCTGAGGATGAAGTCACAACATGAAGGGGCATTGACACCCCCACTGCATTGTTCCGAAAAAGCCGCAGGTTCCAAACACAACTCGACAAGTGGCCTGTCACACCAAGAAAAACATGAGAGGCAAGCAGAGTTCCATTCCTCAACACAAGACGAGGCCTGACTCAGCTTTTCCAGCTCTGTAGAGACAATACCATCGAAGTCAGAAATGGAGAGGATCCCTGAGGTTCCTGCCTCAATTTGAGATAAGGCCCTCTTCCATTGCAACAAAGCCAGTGGAGTCCCAAGAGGCACCTCCCAACTCCACAGTATTCCTGACTTCCCATAGGCACCCTGAGAAGATCCCTGAGGTCACTGTCACAAGTCGAGGGAACCCAGGATTTCCTGTCGCAACTCAAGACCTCGAGATTCCCCCTTCAACACGTATTGAGGCCCGACTCCCCTGATGAGACTCGAAAGCAATTCCGCGCTCCCCCTCGCAACACGAATGGACACTGGCTTTCCCTGGGACCACACGAGAGGCTCCCTGAGTGCCCCGTCGTAACTCGAGAGGACCCCCACACGTCGCGCCGAAGCTCGAAAAAACCCACCAGAGTTCCCCATCATCACAAGATGAGGCCCTTCGTTTCCGGCAGGGCCTAGAGAGCAATCCCAAGTCTTCTCTCAAAACTCCACAGGAGGCTTAACTCCCTTTAGGCCACACAATGGGCTCCAAGAGTTACCCGTCACAACTGGAGAGGAGAGCGGAGTTCTTTTCTTCGACTCGAGATGAGGCCTGTCTCCCCGGATGAAACTTGAATGCAACCCTGAGATCCCTATCGCCACTGGAGAGGAACACGGAGTTTCTAGACACAATCCTAGATGAGGTCTATATGCCCTGAAGTGACTCGAGAGCAATCCCCAGCTCCCCTCACACCATGAATGTATATTGGTCTTTCCTGGGGCCACAGGAGAGGTTCCCTGAGTTCCCCATCGTAACTTGAGAATCCCACCACAACTCTAGAAAAACCATGAGGTTACCCCGTCATCGCGAGATGAGGCCCTTTCCCGCTGCAGCGTCTCGAGAGAAATCCCATGTTCCCCCTTGAAATTCGAAACGGTACTTGATACCCTTGATGCAACTCAAAAAGTTCCCTGACATACTGGTCTCACTTGAGAAGAACACCGAATTTCCAGGCACAACATAATCTGAACCCCTTCTCCCATCTTGATCTCAATATTAGGTTCGATTCCCCTGCTTTATCTGGAAAGGGATCCCGACCTCCCGTCGCACCTCAGGAGGAGGCCGGTCTCATATTGAAACTCGAGAGAAAGCCTCATGCGTTGTGCCATATTCGGAAAGATACCGATTTCCCAGTCCACTCAAGATAAGTGCCTATGCCTGGGCACCACTTCGAATGTAACCCTGAGGATGAAGTCACAACACGAAGGGACACTGACACCCGAGTTGCATCATTCGGAAAAGGCCACCGGTTTCAAATACAACTCAACAAGTGGCCTGTCACCCCATGAACAACTCGAGAGGCAAGCAGAGTTCCATTCCTCAACACAAGACGAGGCCTGACTCTCCTTTTCCAACTCAGCAGAGACCCAGCGATCAAAGTCAGAAATAGAGAGGAACCCTGAGATTCCCACCTCAACTCGACATGAGGCCCTATTCATCCCTGCAGCGATGCACGAGGAATCCCGAGGTGCCCCTCACAACGCCAAAGGAGATCTGATTTCCCTGAGGAGACAGGAGTGGTCACCCAGGTGGACACTCAACTTGAAAGGAACCCTCAGCTTCCCACAACAACTCCACACAAACTATGAAATTCTCCCCTTCCCGCTAGAGGAGGCCATTTTATGCTGCAGCGTTTCCAAAGAAAGCCCGCATTTCCCTTGCAACTCGAAAGGGTCCTTGACACGGTTTACAAAACTCCAGAGGATTCCCGATATACCCGTCCCCACTCGAGAGGAACACTGAGTTTCCCGCCAGAAGGTAAGTACAGCCCTATTTTCCCCGCCCCAAGTCGAGATGAGGGTCGATTGCCCTGCTTGGCCTGGAAAGGAATGCTGACATCCCCATCCCACCTCGAGAGGAGGCTTGTATCTACTTGACAATGGAGGGGAACCCAGGGGCCTTGTCCCAATTCGAAAGCCACGTATTTCCCCATCCACTCGAGATCAGGGATAATTTCCTTGCACCAATTCAAATGTCAGCCAAGAATCAACTCACAAAACGAACAGAGTTCTGATGCCCCAGTTACTACTCTGAAAAGAGTCCCAGGTCACAAATTGAACTCGGCTGGAAGGCTTGAAATCCCTTTGACAACTCGAGAGGAAAGCAGAGTGCCATGCCTCCACACAGGTCGAGACCTGACTCCCTGTTTGAAACAGCATACACAGCCTGAGACCATGTCAGAACAGGAGAGGAAACCTTAGGTTCCCGCCTCAACTCGAGATGAGGCCCTCTTCCATTGCAACAAACCAAGTGGAGTCCTGAGGGGCCCCTAACAAATCCACAGTATTCCTGACTTCCCATAGGCATCCTGAGGTCACTGTCACAAGTCGAGGGGAACCAGGGTTTCCTGCGGCAACTCGAGAAAGACCTCGAGATTCCCCCTTCAATGTGTTTTGAGGCCCGATTCCCCTGCAGTGATTTGAGAGCAATGCCACACTCCCCCTCGCAACTTGAATGGAGAATGGACTTCCCTGGGGCTACACGAGAGGCTCCCTGAGTTCCCCGTCATAACTCGAAAGAAACCCCACACGTCGCGCCACAGGTCGAGAAAAACCACAAGATTCCCCCGTCATCGTGAGATGAGGCTCTTCTTTTCCTGGAGGACCTAGAGAGCAATCCTGAGTCCTCTCTCAAAACTCCACAGGAGGCTTGACTCCTTTTAGGCCACTGAATGTGCCCCAAGAGATACCCATCGCAACTTGAGAGGACAGTGGAGTAATTTGCTTACACTCGGGAAGAGGCCTGACACCCTGGGTGAACCTTCAATTCAACCCTGAGATCCCTGTTGCCACTGGAGAGGAACACGGAGTTTCTGGACACAAGACTAGTTGAGGTCTATTTGCCCTGCAGTGACTCGAGAGAAAGCCCCAGCTCCCCCTCGCAACTCGAATGGAGATTGGACTTCCCTGGGGCAACACGAGAGGCTCCCTGAATTCCCAGTCGTAACTCGAGAATCCTGCCACAACTCGAGAAAAAAACACGAGGCTCCCCCATCATCGTGAGATGATGCCCTTACCTACTGCAACATCTCAAAAGAAATCCCACGTTCCCTGTTGAAGTTCGAACCGGAACTTGAGACCCTTGATACCACTCAAAAAGTTGCTCGACATGCCGCTCTCATTCGAGAGGTACACGAGTTTCCCGGCACAACTTCACCTGAGCCCCTTCTTCCCTCCTGATCTTGACATGAGGGTCGAATCCCCTGTTTGTCAGGAAAGGGATCCCGACCTTGGCATCGAATTTCAGGAGGAGGCTGGTCTCACATTGACACTCAAGCGGAAGCCTTGTGGGTCGTGCCACATTCTGAAAGACACCGATTTCCCTGTCCACTCAAGATAAGTCCCAATGCCTGTGCTCCTGTTTGAATGTAACCCTAAGGATGAAGTCTCAACACTAAGGGACACTGACATCCCAGTTGCATCGTCCTGAAAAAGCCGCAGGTTCCAAATACAACTCCACAAGTAGCCTGTCATCCCTGAAAGAACTCGAGAGGCAAGCGGAGTTCCATTCCTCAATGAAGACGAGGCCTGACTCTCCTGTTCAAACTCTGCAGAACCCTGTGATCGAAGTCAGAAATGAAGATGAACCCTGAGGTCCCGCCTCAACTGGAGATGAGGTCCTATTCATCCTTGCAACAATACAGGAGGATTCCCAAGTTGCCCCTCGCAACGCCAAAGGACATCTGACTTTCCTGAGGAGACACAAGTGGACCCCAGGTCGACATGCAACTCGAGAGCAACCCTCAGCTTCCCGCCCCAAATCCATGAAAACTATGAAATTCTCCCCTGCATGCTTGAGGAGGCCCTTTTACGCTGCAGCGTTTCCAAAGACAGCCCACGTTTCCCTTGGAACTCGAAAGGGTCCTTGACACGTTTTACGAAACGCTACAAGTTTCCCGAGATACACGTCCCCACTCAAGAGGAATGCTGAGTTTCCCGCCAAAAGTCAAGATAAGCCCTGTTTTCCCTGCCTCAAGTCGAGATGAGGGTTGATTGCCCTTCTTCGCCTGGAAAGAAATGCCGACATCCCCATCGCACCTCGAGTGAAGGCTGGTATCTACTTGACACTGGAGGGGAACCCCCGGGCCTTGTCACAATTCAAAAGTCACGTATTTCCCCATCCACTCGAGATCAGGCCTGATTTCCTTGCACCAATTCGAATTTCAGCCAAGAATCAACTCAGAACACGAAGGGAGCTCTGATGATTCAGTTGCTAATCCAAAAAGAGCCCCAGGTCTCAAATTCAACTCGGCTGGAGGCCTGAAACCCCTTTGACAACAGAGAGGAAAGCAGAATTCCATGCCTCCACACAGGTCGAGACCTGACTCCCTGTTTGAAATGGCATACACAGCCTGAAACCAATGTCAGAACAGGAGAGGAACCCTAAGGTTCCCGCCTCAATTCGTGATGAGGCCCTCTTCCATTGCACCAAACCCAGTGGAGCCCTTAGAGGCTCCTCCCAAGTCCACAGTATTCCTGACTTCCCGTAGGCACCCTGAGAAGCTCTTGAGTTCACTGTCACAAATCGAGGGAACCCAGGGTTTCTTGCCGCAACTCGAGAAAGACCTCGAGATTCCCCCTTGAATGCGTCTTGAGGCCCGATTCCCCTGCCGTGACTCAAGAGTAATCCTGATCTTCTGCTCACAACTCGAATGGAGACTGGACTTCCCTGGAGCCACACAGGAGGCTTTCTTAGCTCCCCAACGTAACTTGAGAGAAACCCCACATGTCGTGCCGCAGCTCAAAACGAGTGATAAGTTTCCCCCGTCATCGCGAGATGAGACCCTTCTTTTCCTGCAGGGCCGAGAGAGCAATCCCAAGTCCTCTCTCAAAACTCCACAGAAGGCTTGACTCCCTTTAGGCCACTCATTGGGCTCCAAGAGATACCTGTCGCAACTCGAGAGGAGAGAGGTGTTCTTTGCTTCCACTAGAGACGAGGCCTGACTCCCCAGGTGAACGTTGAATGCAACCCTGAGATCCCTGTTGCCACTTGAGAGGAACACGGAGTTTCTGGACACAACCCTAGATGAGGGCTATTTGCCCTGCAGTGACTCGAGAGCACTCCCCAGCTTACCTTGCAACTCAAATGGAGATTGGACTTCTCTGGGCCAAAACGAGAGGCTCCCTGAGTTCCTCGTCATAACTTGAGAATCCCACCACAACTCGAGAAAAACCACGAGGTTCCCCCTTCATTGCGAGATGAGGCCCTTTCCCCCTTGGAGCGTCTCAAGAGAAATACCATGTTACCTCTTGAAATTTGAAACGGTAATTGACACCCTTGATGCATCTCAAAAAGTTCCCCGACATACCGGTCTCTCTCGAAAGGGACACCAAGAACCCAGCACAACTTAATCTGAGCCCTTTATGGCCTCCTTATCTCGACACGAGGGTTGACTCGCCTGCTTTGTCTGGAAAGTGATCCCCACCTTCCCGTCGCACCTCAGGAGGAGGCCGGTCCCACATTGAAACTCGAGAGGAAGCCACGTGGTTTCGTGCCACATTCTGAAAGACACCGATTTCCCCGTCCACTGTAGTTTAGTCTCGATGCCCGGGCACCTCTTCAAATTTAACCCTCAGAATGAAGTCACAACAGGAAGGGGCACTGACACCCCAATTGCATCTTCTTGAAAAAGCCGCAGGATCTAAGTACAACTCGGCAAGTGTCCTGTCACCCGTGAACAACTCGAGAGGTAAGCGGAGTTCCATTCCTCAACACAAGATGAGGCCTGACTCTCCTGTTCCAACTCTGCAATGACCCTGCGATAGATGAACGAAATGGAGCCTGTCATCGTGAGTTGAGGCCCTTTCCCACTGCAGCGTCTTGAGAGAAATCCCACTATCCCTCTTGAAATTCTAAATGGTACTGAACACCCTTGATGCAACTCAAGAAGTTCCCTGACATACGGGTCTCTTGAGAGGAACACCGAGATTCCCGGCACAACTTAATCTGAACCCCTTCTCCCCTCCTGATTTCGGCATGAGGGCTGATTCCCCTACTTTGTCTGGAACAGGATCCCGACCTTCCCATCACACATCAGGAAGAGGCCATTCTCAAATTGAAACTCGAGAGGAAGCCTTGTGGGTCGTGCCAAATTCCAAAAGACACCGATTTCCCCGTCCACTCAAGGTAAGTCCTGAGGCGTGGGCACCTCTTTGCATATAACCCCGAGGATGAAGTCACAACACAAAGGGCCACTGACACCTCGGTTATATCCTCCTGATAAAGCCGCAGGTTCCATATACAACTCAACAAGTGACCTGACACTCCATGAACAACTGGAGAATCAAGCGGAGTTCCGTGCCTAAACTCAAGACAAGGCCTGACTCCCCTGTTCCCAGTCCACAGAGACTCCAAAATCGATGTCAGAAATGGAGAGGAACCCTGAGGCTCCCGCCTCAACTCCAGATGAGGCCCTCTTCATCCCTGCAGTGCTGCGCGAGGAATCCCGAGGTTCCCCTCACAACGACAAAGGAGATCTGACCGACCTGAAGAGACAAGAGTGGGTCCCACAGGTTGACATGCAACTCGAGAGGAAGCCTCAGCTTTCCACCACAACTCTACACAAACTACAAAATTCTCCCCTGCATGCTTGTGGAGGCCATTTTACACTGCAGTGTTTCCAAAGGAAGCCCACGTTCCCTCTTGGAACTCAAAAGGGTACTTGACACGCTTTAGGTAATTGCAGAAGTTTCCCCAGATACTGTCCCCACTAGAGAGGAATGTTGTTTTCCACCACAAGTCAAAAAAAGCCCCGTTTTTCCCTCCTCAAGTTTATATGAGGGTCGATGGCCCTGCTTTGGCTGGAAAGGAATGCTGATGTCGCTGTCACACCTCGAGAGGAGGCTGGGATCTACTTGACACTGGAGGGGAACCCAGGGGCCTTGTCACAATTCGAAAGCCACATATTTCCCATCCACTCAATATCAGGCCTGATTGCCTTGCACCGAATTGAATGTCAGCCAAGAATCAACTAATGACACGAAGGGAGTTCTGATACCCAGATTGCTAATTGGAAAAAAGCCCCAGGTCTCAAATTCAACTCGCCTGGAACCTGAAACCCCTTTGACAACTCAAGAGGAAAGCAGAGTTCCATGCCTCCACACAAGTCAAGACCTGACTCACTGTTTCAAACAGAAAACATTCCCCGAGACCCACGTCAGAATAGGAGAGGAACCCTGAGGTTCCTGCCTCAACTCGAGATGAGGCCCTCTTCCATTGCACCAACCCCAGTGGAGTCCCTAGAGACCCCTCCCAACTCCACAGTATTCCTGACTTCCCATAGGCACCTGAGAAGCTCCCTGAGGTGACCGTCACAAGACAAGGGAACCCAGGGTTTCCTGACGCAACTCCAGAAATAACCTCAATTTCCCCTTTAAGGCAACTTGAGGCTCAATTTCCCTGCCATGATTCTAAAGCAGTGCCATGCTGCCCCTCGCAACTCGAATGGAGACTAGACATCCTGGGGCCACACCAGAGGCTCCTTGATTTCCCCGTCGTATCTAGAGAGAAACCAACACGTCATGCTGCAGCTCGAGAAAACCCATGAGATTCCTCCGTTAACGTGAGATGAGGCCCTTCTTTTCCTGCAGAGCCTAGAGAGCAACCCCAAGTCCCCTCTCAAAACTCCACAGGAAGCTTATCTCCCTTTAGGCCACTCAATGGCCTCCAAGAGATACCCATCACAATTTGAGAGGAGAGCGGATTTCTTTGCTTCCACTCGAGACAAGGCCTGACTCCTCAGGTGAACCTTGAATGCAACCCCGAGATCCTGTCGCCACTGGAGAGGAACATGGAGTTTCTGGAAATAAGCCTAGATGAGGTCTATTTGCCCTGCAGTGACTCGAGAGCAATCAGCAGCTCCCCCTCACAACGCGAATCGAGATTGAACTTCCCTTGGGCAATATGAGTCTCTTGACTTCCCCATCATAACTCGAGGATCCCGCCGCAACACCTGAAATTCCAAGGTTCCCCTATCATCGCGAGATGAGGCCCTTTCCCATTTAGCATCTCCAGAGAAATTCCACATTCCCTCTTGAAATTCGAAACTATACTTGATACCCTTGATGCAACTCAAAAAGTTCCCTGACATACCAGTCTCACTTGAGAGGAACACCTAGTTTGCCAGCACAACTTAATATGAGCCCCTTCTCCCCTCCTAATCTCGACATGAGGGTCGATTTGCCTGCTTTGTTTGCAAAGGGATCCTGACCTTCCTGTCACACTTCAGTAGGAGGCCAGTCTCACTTTGAAACTCGAGAGGAAGCCTCGTGGGTCGTGGTACATTCTGAAAGACACCGATTTCCCCGTCCACTCAAGATAAGTCCCAATGCCCAGGCACCTCTTCTAATGTAACCCCGAGGATGAAGTCAAAACACAAAGGGGCACTGACACACCGATTGCGTCCTGTGGAAAAAGTTGCAGGTTCCAAACACAACTCGACAAGTGGCCTGACATCCCATGAACAACTAGAGAGGTAAGCAGAGTTCCATGCCTCAACACAAGATGAGGCCTGACTCTCCTGTTCCAAGTATGCAGAGACCCCAAGATCGATATCAGAAATGGAGAGGAAACCTGAGGTTCCCACCTCAACTTGAGATGAGGCCCTATTCATCCCTGCCGTGATGCACAAGGAATCCCGAGGTGCCCCTCGCAACACCAAAGGAGATCTGAATTCCCTGAGGAGACACGAGCAGGTCCCCCAGAACGACATGCAACATGAGATGAACCCTAAGTTTCCCACCACAACTCCACGCAAACCACGAAATTCTCCCCTGCACACTTGAGGAGGCCCTTTAGCTGCACCTCCCCCCCCCCAAAAAAAAAAACAACCCAAATTCACTTTGGAACTCAAAAGGTTACTTGATACGCTTTAGAAAACTCCAGAAGTTTCCGCAGATACTCGTCCCAACTCGAGAGGAATGCTGAGTTTCCTGCCACAAGTCAAGAAGACTTCCATTTTCGCCTCCTCAAGTCGAGATGAGTGTCGATTGCCCTGCTTCGACTGGAAAGGAATGTGACATTCCCGTCAGACCTCAAGAATCGGCTGGTATCTATGTGACACTGGAGGGGAACCTGGAGGTCTCGTCACAAATTGAAAGCCACGTATTTCCCCATCCACTCGAGATCAGGCCTGATTCCCTTGCAGTGAATCTAATGTCAGCCTAGAATCAACTCACAACATGAAGGGAGTTCTGATGCCCTGGTTGCTAATTCGAAAAGAGACCCAGGTCCGAAATTCAACTCGCCTGGAGGCCTGACCCCTTGGGCAACCCCAGAGGAAAGCATATTCCATGCTTCCACACAAGTTGAGACCTGACTCCCTGTTTTAAATGGCATACACACCCTGAGACTGACGTTAATACAGGAGAGGAACCCTGAGGTTCCCGTGTCAACTCGAGATGAGGCCCTCTTTCATTTCACCGACCCCAGTGGAGTCCTGAGAGGCCCCTCCCAATTCCACAGCATTCCTGACTTCCCACAGGCACCATGAGAAGATCCCAGAGGTCACCGTCCCAAGTCGAGGGAACCCAGGTATTCCTGCCACTACAAGAGAAAAACCTCGAGATTCCCCCTTCAACATGTCTTGAGGCCCGATCCCCTGCAGTGACTCGAGAGCGATACTGCGCTCCCCCTAGCACCTCGAATGGAATCTGGACTTCCTGGGGCCACACGAGAGGCTCCCTGAGTTCCCCATCATAACTCAGGAGAAACCCCACATGTCGCGCCGCAGCTCGAGAAAAACTAAGAGATTCCCCCGTCATCACTAGATGAGGCCCTTCTTTTCCTGGAGGGCCTATAGAGTAATCCCAAGTCCCCTCTCATAACTCCACAGGAAGCTTGATTGTCTTTAGAACACTCAATGGGATCCAAGAGATACCCGTTGTAATTAGAGAGGAGAGTGGAGTACTTGGCTTAAACTCAGGACGAGGCCTGACTCCCCGGGTGAAACTTGAATGCAACCACGAGATCCCTATCATCACTGGAGAGGAACACGGTGTTTCTGGACAAAACCTAGATGAGGTCTATTTGTCCTGCAGTGAGCAATCCCCAGCTTCTCCTAGAAACTCGAATGGAGATTCGATTTCCCTTGGGCAACACGAGAGGCTACCTGAGTTCTCCGTCATAACTGAAGAGAAACTCCAAACGTCATTCCACAGCTTGAAAACAACCCCCATCATTGCGAGATGATGCCCTTCTTTTCCTGTAGGGCCTAGAGAGCAAACCCGAGTCCCCTCACAAAACTCCACAGGAGGCTTGCCTCCCTAAATTTAGGCCACTCAACGGGCTCCAAGAGATACCCCTGGCAACTCGAGAGGAGAGCAGGGTTTTCTGCTCGAAATGAACCTGACTCCCCAGGTGAACCTTGAATGGAACACCGAGATCCCTGTCGCCACTGGACAGGAACAAGGAGTTTCTGGAAACAAGCCTAGATGAGGTCTATTTGCCCTGCAGTGACTTGAGAGCAATCCCCAGCTCCCCCTCACAACCTGAATGGAGATCGGAATTCCTTGGGGCCATACGAGAGGCTCCCTGAGTTCCCCATCATAACTCGAGAATTCCACCCCAACTCGAGAAAAACCACGAGGTTCCCCTGTCATCACGAGATGAAGCCCTTTCCCACTGCAGCATCTCAAGAGAAATCACACATTCCCTCTTGAAATTTGCAATGGTAATGACACCTTTGACAACTCAAAAATTTCCCCAACATACCGGTCTCAATCGAGAGGAACACCGAGTTTCCCGTCAAAACTGAATCTGAGCCATTTCTCCCCTCCTTACCTCAACATGAGGGTCGATTCCCTTGCTTTGTCTGGAAAGGGATCCTGACCTTCCCGTCACACCTCAGGAGGAGGCCTGTCTCACACTGAAACTCGAGAGGAAGCCTCGTGGGTCGTGCCACATTCTGAAAGACACCGATTTTCCTGTCCACTCAAGGTAAGCCCCTATGTCAGGGCATCTCTTCGAATGTAATCCTGAGGATGAAGTCACAACACAAGGGGCACTGACCCCCTGGTTGCATCCTCCGGAAAAAGCCGCAGGTTCCAAATGCAACTCGACAAGTGGCCTTACACCCCATGAACAACTCAAGAGGCAAGCGGAGTTCTGTGCATCAAAACAAGGCGAAGTCTGATTCCCCTGTTCCAACTCAGCAGAGACCCTGAGATTTAAGTCAGAAATGGAGAGTAACCCTGAGGTTCCCACCTCAACTCGAGATGAGGCCCTATTCATCCCTGCAGTGATGCACGCGGAATCCCGCGGTGCCCCTTGCAATGCCAAAGAAGATCTAACTTCCCTGAGGAGACAGGAGGGGGCCCCCCAGGTCAACACGCAACTCGAGAGGAAGCCTAAGCTTCCCACCACAATTCCACATAACCCACAAAATTCTCACCTTCATGCTTGAGGAGGCCTTTTACAATATAGTGTTTCCAAAGAAAGCCCACGTTCCCTCTTGGAACTCAAAAGGGTATTGACACGCTTTATGAAACTCCAGAAGTTTCCCCAGATACCCATCTCAAATCAAGAGGAATGCTGAGTTTACCACCACAAGTCAAGAAGAGCCCCGTTTTCCCCTCCTCACATCAAGATGAGGGTCGATAGCCCTGCTTGGCCTGGAAAGGAATGCCGATGTCCCCGTCACACCTCGAAAGCAGGCTGGTATCTACTTGACACTGGAGGGGAACCCGGGGGCCTTGTCACAATTCGAAAGCCACGTATTTCCCCACACTCGAGATCAGGCCTGATTTCCTTGCACCGATTCGAATGTCAGCCAAGATCAACTCACAACACGAAGGGAGTTCTGATGCCCTGGTTGCTAATTCTCAAAGAGCCCCAAGTACCAAATTCAACTCGCCTGGAGGCCTGAAACACCTTTGACAACTCGAGAGGAAAGCAGAGTTCCATGCCTCCACACATGTAAAGACCTCACTCCCTATTTGTAATGGCATACACACCCCAAGGCCCACGTCAGAACAGGAGAGGAAACCTGAGTTTCCTGCCTCAACTCGAGAGGAGACTCTCTTCCATTGCACCGAACTGAGTGGAGTCCCGAGAGGCCCCTCCCAACTCCAAAGTATTCCTGACTTCCCATTGGCACCATGCGAACCTCCTTGAGGTTACTGTCACAAGTCGAGGGAACCCACGGTTTCCTGCCGTAATCTGAGAAAGACCTCGAGATTCCCAGTTCAATGCGTCTTGACGCCAATTCCTCTGCCTTGATTCCAGAGCAATGCCCCGCTCCCCCTCGCAACTCTAATGGAGACTGGACTTCCCTGGGGCCACAGGAGAGGCTCCCTGCGTTCTGCATCGTAACTAGAAAGATATCCCACATGTCATGCCACAGCTCGAGAAAAACCAAGAGATTCCCCCTTCTTCGTGAGATGAGGCCCTTCTTTTCCTTCAGGTCCTAGATAGCAATCCCGAGTCCTCTGTCAAAACTCCACAGGAGGCTTGACTCCCTTTAGGCCACTCAATAGGATCCAAAAGATACCCGTCACAACTTGAGAGGAGAGCGGAGTTCTTTGCTTCCACTCAAGACACGGCCTGACTCCCCGGGTGAACCTTGAATGCAACCCATAGATCCCGTCACCACTGGAGAGGAACACGGGGTTTCTATACACAAGCCTAGATGATGTCTATTTGCCCTGCAGTGACTCCAGAGCTATCCCCAGCTCCACGTCACAATTCGAATAGAGATTGGACTTCCCTGGGGCCACACGAGAGGGTCCCTGTGTTCCATATCGTAACTCGAGAATCCTTCCGAATTTGAGAAATACGACCAGGTTCCCCCGTCAGCACCAGATGATGCCCTTTCCCATGCAGCGTCTCGAGAGAAATCCCAAGTTCCCTCTTGAAATTCGAAATGGTACTTTACACCCTTGATTCAACTCAAAAAGTTCCCCGACATATCAGTCTCACTCGAGAGGAACACCGAGTTCCTGGCACAACTTAATCTCAGCCCCTTCTCCCCTCCTTATCTCGAAATGAGGGTCTATTCCCCTGCTTTGTCTGGAAAGGGATCCCGACATACCTGTCACACCTCAGGAGGAAGCTGGTTTCACATTGAAACTTGAGAGGAAGCCTCATGGGTCATGCCACATTCCAAAAGACACTGATTACCTGTCCACTCAAGATAAGTCCTGATGCCTGTGCACCTCTTCGAATGTAACCCCGAGGATGAAGTCACAACAAGAAGGGGAACTGACACCCCAGTTGCATCCTCCTGAAAAAACTGCAGGTGCCAAATCCAACTGTACAAGTTGCCTGACACCCCATGAACAACTCGAGAGGCAAGGGGAGTTCTGTGCCTCATCACAAGACAAGGCCTGACTCCCCTTTTCCAACTCCTCAGAGAATCCGAGATCAACGTCAGAAATGGAGAGGAACCCTGAGTTTCCCACCTAACTCGAAATGAGCCCCTATTCATCCCTGCAGTGATGCAGGAATCCCGAGGTGCCCCTTGCAACACCAAAGGAGATCTGACTTCCCTGAAGAGACACAAGCAGCTCCCCTACATCGGCAAGCAACTCAAGAAGAACCCTAAGCCTCCCGCCATAACTCCACAACCCGACAAAATGCTCCCCTGCACGCTTGAGGGGGCCCTTTTACGCTGCAGTGTTTCCAAAGAATGCCCATGTTCCCTCTTGGAAATCAAAAGGGTACTTGACACGCTTTACAAAACTCCAGAAGTTTCCCAAGATACCCGTCCCCACTTGAGAGGAACACTGAGTTTCCCGCCACAAGGCAAGAAGAGTCGCATTTTCCCTGCCTCAAGTCGAGATGAGGGTCGATTGCCCTGCTTCGCCTGGAAAGGAATGCCGACGTCCCCCTCACACCTCAAGAGGAGGCTGGTATCTACCTGACACTGGAGGGGAACCCAGGGCCCCTGTCACAATTCAAAAGCTATGGATTTACCCATCCACTAAAGATCAGGTCTGATTTCCTTGCACCGATTCGAATGTCAGCCGAGAATCAACTCACAACATGAAGGGAGTTCTGATTCCCCCGTTGCTAATCCGAAAAGAGCCCCAAGTCCCAGATTCAACTCTGCTGGAGGCCTGAAACCCCTTTGACAACTCGAGAGGAAAGCAGAGTTCCATGCCTCCACACACGGCGAGACCTGACTCCCTGTTTGAAACGGCATACACAGCCCGAGACCCACGTCAGAACAGGAGAGGAAACCTGAGGTTCCCGCCTCAACTCGAGATGAGGCCCTCTTCCATTTCACCAAAGCCAGTGGAGTCCCGAGAGTCCCTTCCCAACTCCACAGTATTCCTGACTTCCCATAGGCACCCTGAGAACCTCCCTGAGGTCACCATCACAAGTCGAGGAAACCCAAGGTTTCCTGCCACAACTCGAGAAAGACCTCAAGATTCCCCCTTCAATGCGTCTTGAGGCCCGATTCCCCTGCCGTGACTCCAGAGCAATGCCGCGCTCCCCTCGCAACTCGAGTGGAGAGTGGACTTCCCTGGGGCCACATGAGAGACCCCCTGATTTCCCCGTCATAATGGAGAGAAACCCCAGAAGTTGCACATCAACTCAAGAAAAACCACGAGATTCCCCCGTCATAGCAAGATGAGGCCCTTCTTTTCCTGCAGGGCCTAGAGAGCAATCCAGAGTACGCTCTCAAAACTCCACAGGAGGCTTGACTCCCTTTAGGCGACTCAGTGGGCTCCAAGAGATACCTGTGGCACCTAAAGTGGAGAGCGGATTTCTTTGCTTCAACTCGAGTCGAGGCCTGACTACCCGAGTGAAACTTGAATGCAACCCTGAGATCCCTGTCGCCACTGGAGAGGAACATGGAGTTTCTGGACATAAGCCAACATGAGGTCTATTTGCCGTGCAGTGACTCTAGAGCAATCACCTGCTCCCCCTTGTAACTCTAATGGAGATTGGACTTCCCTCTGGCAACACGAGTGGCTCCCTGAGTTACCCGTCGTAACTCGAGAATCCCGTCGCAACTCAAGAGAAACCACGAGGTTCCCTCATCATCGCAAAATGAGGCCCTTTCCCGCTGCAGCATCTGGAGAGAAATTCCACGTTCCCTCTTGAATTTTGAAACGGTACTTGACACCCTTGATGGAACTCAAATAGTTACCCGACATATCGGTCTCACTTGAGAAGAACTTCGATTTTCCCTGAACAACTTAATCTGAGCCCCTTCTCCCCTCCTGATCTCTGCATGAGGGTCGATTCCCCCATGCTGGGGTCAAGCCCCGGTGAATCCAGGGAAAATCGAAGGAGAGAAGTTTTCGGTGAGTACACTGGCTTTAATTAAATATTAGAGATATAAAGAGTAATAGAATATGGATAGCTCAGTAGGAAATATCAGTGGAGAAAAGAGGCTGAATAACTTGGTTTAGGTGGAAAGCTAATATAATTCCTAGGCAAGGAATTTACGTCACCTACGTAGGCCGTAGGCGTCCTCCCATTCTCCCGAAGGAGAGGAGACACTAAGGCCTCCCCGTTCAGATCTTAGAAGCCCAGGCATAATTAATAGGCTTGACGAGCCTCCACGTTCCAGATGGGGATTCAGCCAGAAGGTGAGAGAAAGAACCACATGGAGAGACCAGTCTTTCGAGGAATTGATCCCATTTTTTATTTTTTCAGGGTCTGTTTTTATACACTGAGATGTTATACAAAAGTCACGTGGGGTCAGAAGTCCTGACTTTTCAGGTCCTTCATACAAATGTATACAGAGGTTTAAGGGGTGTAACATCATCTTCTGGCCAGGGGGCCTGCTAACAATTTATGACCCTCTCCTTGTGGCAGTGATCAGTCAACCAGAACACTTATTTCTCCAGGGGTGATTATTTTTTAAAACAGATGCCACCTTCCGAAGGTACCAGATAAAGTTACATTCCTATAGGGTGAGGGTGTAGTGGGTTTTAATTAAGGAAAGAATTTGCTTAGCCTAAGGTCTAACATGATTAATATCAAAGGTTAATACTTATTTCTTCTATATATTCATTAATGTGTATAAGGGTAAGGGATGTGGAAACTTAGCAACAAACATTGGCTCAACAAATGAAAAACCCTTCACCAATACAATTTCTAATCAGCCCATTATACTATACTAATAGTTTTCTAACTTCTCTAAAGAACCTATTTTTAGAAGGTTTAAAGCATGTCGTGCCTCTCACAGTTGGGAGGCTGTAAACAATCACATGTGGCTGGACAAGCCTGTCAGGCAGGCTAGAGAACCATCAGAGGAGTTTGTAGATTCAAACACTCCTATCACGCCCAGGAATTATTATTAACTGTAGCTGTAAGCTAACCATTTTTCAGAGAGAGGTGGTGGGGGAGAGCCCCTTATAAAGTCAGAGGTGTAGTGAGATCACAAAGCAGTAAAGTAAGCAGACTCTGGTTTTGGGGGTAGATGCTCGAGAATTTCCAGGGGGACTCCTGAGGTTCGATCCTGCCTTTGTGTATGCCGAGCCTCCTTCCTGATGAACTTTGCCACGGGCTGAGTTCCTCAAGCTGGCTCCCGGAACCCCTGCTTAGGCTGGAAAGGGATCCCGACCTTCCTGTCGCAGCTCAGGAAGAGGGTGGTCTCACATTGAAACTCGAGAGGAAGCCTCGTGGGTCGTGCCACATTCCGAAAGACACCGAATTCCCCGTCCACTCAACATAAGTTCCGATGCCTAGGCACCTCTTCAAATGTAACCCTGAGGATGAAGTCACAACACGAAGGGGCACTGACACCCCAGTTGCATCCTCCGGAAAAAGTCGCAGGTTCCAAATACAACTCGACAAGTGGCCTGACACCCCATGAACAACTCGAGAGGCAAGCGGAGTTCAATGCCTCAACACAAGATGAGGCCTGACTCCCCTGTTCCAACTCTGCAGAGACCTCGAGATCGATGTCAGAAATGGAGGGGAACCCTGAGGTTCCCACCTCAACTTGGGATGGGGCCCTATTAATCCCTGCAGCGATGCACAAGGAATCCCAAGGTGCCCCTAGCAACGGCAAAGGAGATCTCACTTCCCTGAGGAGACAGGAGCGGGTCCCCCAGGTCGAAACGCAACTCGAGAGGAACCCTAAGCTTCCTGCCACAAGTCCACACACACCACGAAATTCTTCCCTGCTACTTAAGGAGTCCCTTTAACGCTGCACCATTTCCAAAGAAAGCCCACGTTCACTCTTGGAACTCGAAAGGGTACTTGACACGCTTTAGGAAACTCAGAAATTTCCCCAGATACCCGTCCGCACTCGAGAGGATCACTGAGTTCCCCACCACAAGTCAAGAAGAGCAGCATTTTCCCCTCCTCAAGTCGAGATGAGGGTCGATTATTCTGCTTCACCTGGAAAGGAATGCTGACGTCCCATCACACGTCGAGAGGAGGCTGGTATCTACTTGACACTGGAGGGAAACCCAGGAGCCTTGTCACAATTCAAAAGCCACGTATTGCCCCATCCACATGAGTTCAGGCCTGATTCCCCTGCACTAATTCGAATGTCAGCCGAGAATCCACTCACAACACCAAGGGAGAACTGATGCCCCGGTTGCTAATTCTAAAAGAGCCCCAGGTCACAAATTCAACTCCCCTGGAGGCCTGAAACCCCTTTGACAACTTGAGAGGAAAGCAGAGTTACATGCCTCCACACACATCGAGACCTGACTCCATGTTTGAAATGACATACACATGCTGAGACCCACAAAGAACAGGACAGGAATACTGAGGATCTCGCCTCAACTAGAGATGAGGCCCTCTTCCATTGCACCGACCCCAGTGGAGTCTCGAGATGCCCCTCCTAACTCCACAGTATTCCTAACGTCCCATAGGCACCATGAGAAGCTCCTTGAGGTCACCGTCAAAAGTCAAGGGAACCCAGGGTTTCTGCTACAACTTTAGAAAAACCTCGAGATCCCCCTTCAACGAGTCTGGAGGCTGATTCCCCTGCCGTAACTCGAGAGCAATGCTGTGCTCCCCGTCGCAAGTCAAATGGAGATTGGACTTCCCTGGGGCCACATGAGAGGTTCCCTGATTATCCAGTCGTAACTTGAGAGAAACCCCTCACGTCGGGCCACAGCTCGAGAAAACCAACAAGATTACCATGTCATAGGGAGATGAGGCCCTTCTTTTCCTGCAGGGCCTAGGGAGCAATTCCAAGTCCACTCTCAAATCTCCACAGGAGGCTTGAATCACTTTAGGCCATTCAATGGTTCCAAAAGATACCCATAGCAACTCGAGTGGAGATCAGAGGTCTTTGCTTCAACTCGAGACAAGGCCTGACTCCCCGGGTGAAACTTGAATGCAACCCTGAGATCCCTGACACCACTGGAGAAGAACACGGAGTTTCTGGACACAAGCCTAGATGAGGTTTATTTGCCCTGCAGTGACTCGAGAGCACTCCCCAGCTACACCTCGCAATATGAATGAAGATTGGACTTCCCTTGGGCAACAAGAGAGGCTCCCTGATTTCCCCGTTGTAACTCGAGAATCCTGCCACAACTCGAGAAAAACCACGAGGTTCCCCTGTCGTCGCAAGATGAGGCCCTTTCAACTGCAGCGTCTCAGGAGAAATCCCACGTTCCCTATTGAAATTCAAAACGGTACTTGACACGCTTGATGCAACCCAAAAAGTTCCCCGACATACCATTCTCACTCTAGAGGAACACCGAGTTTCCTGGCACAACTTAATTTGAGCCCCTTCTTCCCTCCTCATCTTGACATGAGGGTCGATTCCCTGCTTTGTCTGGAAAGGAATCCCGACCTTCCCGTCGCACCTCAGGAGGAGGCCAGTCTCACATTGAGACTCGAGAGGAAGCCTCGTGGGTCATGCCACATTCCAAAAGACACCAATTTCCCGGTCCAATGAAGATAAGTCCCAATGCCCGGGGACCTCTTCGAATGTAACCCTGAGGATGAAGTCACAACACGAAGGGGGACTGACACCCCAGTTGCATCCTCGGGAAAGAGCTGCAGGTTCCAAATACAATTCGACAAGTGGCCTTACACCCCATGAACAACTCAAGAGGCAGGCAGAGTTCCGTGTCTCAACACATGACGAGGCTGCCCCCCTGTTCCAAATCCGAGAGACTCCGAGATAGATGTCAGAAATGGAGTGGAATCCTGAGGTTCCCGAATCAACTCTAGATGAGGCCCTATTCATCCTTCAAGTGATGCACGAGGAATTCCGAGGTGCCCCTCGCAATGCCAAAGGAGATCTAACTTCCCTGAGGAGACAAGAGCTGGTCCCACAGGTCGACATGCAACTCGAGAGGAACCCTAATCTTCCCGCCACAACTCCATACAAACTACGATATTCACCCCTGCATGCTTGAGGAGGCCCTTTTATGCTGCAGTGTTTCCAAAGGAAATCCTCGATCTCTCTTGGAACTCGAAAGGGTACTTGACATGCTTTACGAAATTCCAGAAGTTTCCCCAGATACTCGTCCCCACTTGAGAGGAATGCTGAGTTTCCTGCCAAAAGTCAAGAAGAGGCCCGTTTTCCCCTCCTCAAGTAGAGATGAGAATCGATTGCCGTGTTTCACCTGGAAAGGAATGCTGACGTACCCACCCCACCTCGAGAGGAGGCTGGAATCTACTTGACACTGGAGGGAAACACAGGGGACTTCTCACAATTAGAAAGAAATATATTTCCCCATCCACACGAGATCAGGACTGATTCCCTTGCAGCAGTTCAAATGTCAGCTGAGAATCAACTCACAACACGAAGGGAGTTCTGTTGCCCCAGTTTCTAATTGGAAAAGAGCCCAGGTCCCAAATTCAACTCACCTGGAGGCCTGAAACCTCTTTGACAACTCGAGAGGAAAGCAGAGTTCCATGCCTCCACACAAGTCGAGACCTGACTCCCTGTATGAAATGTCATACACACCCCAAGACCTACATCAGAACAGGAGAGGAACCCTGAGGTTCCCGCCTCAACTGGAGATAAGGCCCTCTTCCATTGCATCAACCCCAGTGGAGTCCCGAGAGTGCCCTCCCAATTCCACAGTATTCCTGACTTCCCATAGGAACCATGAGAAGCTCACTGAGGTCACCGTCACAAATTGAGGGAACCCAGGGTTTCCTGCTGCAACTCGAGAAAGACTTCGAGATTCCCCCTTCAACGCATCTTGAGGTACGATTTCTCTTCAGTGAATCGAGAGCAATGCCGTGCTCCCTCTTGCAACTGGAATGGAGACTGGACTTCCCTGCGACCACATGAAAGGCTCCTTGAGTTCCCCGTCGTAACTCGAGAATCGTGCCACAAATCGAGAAAAATCACGAGGTTCCCCCTCATCACGAGATGAGGCCCTTTCCACTGCAGCAACTCGAGAGAAATAACATGATCCCTCTTGAAATACAAAAGGGTATTTAACACTCTTTATGAAACTCAAAAATATCCCTGACATACTGGTCTCTCGAGAGGAACACCGAGTTTCCTGGCACAAATTAATCTGAGCCCCTTCTCCCCTCCTGATCTCGACATGAGGTTCGATTTCCTTGCTTTGTCTGGAAAGGGATCCCAACCTTCCCGTCGCACCTCAGGAAGATGCTGGTCTCACATTGAAACTCGAGAGGAAGCATCGTGGGTACTGCCACATTCTGAAAGACACCGATTTCCCCGTCCACTCAACGTAAGTCCTGATGCCTGGGCACCTCTTCTTATATAACCCTGAGGATGAAGTCACAACATGAAGGGTTACCGACACCCCTGTTGCATCCTCCAGATAAAGCCACAGGTTCCAAATACAACTTGACAAGTGGCCTAACACCCCGTGAACAGCTCGAGAGGCAAGCGGAGTTCCATGCCTCAATTCAAGACAAGGCCTGACTCCCCTGTTCAAAGGCCGCAGAGACCACAAAATCGATGTCAGAAATGGAGAGGAACCCTGAAGTTTCTGCCTCAACTCGAGATGAGGCGCTATTCACCCTGCAGCACTGCACAAGGAATCCCGAGTTGCCCCTCGCAACGACAAAGGAGATCTGAATTCCCTGAGGAGACAAGAGCCGTTCCCACAGGTCAAAATGCAACTCGAGGGGAACCCTAAGCTTCCCACCACAACTCCACGCAAACCACGAAATTCTCCCCTGCATGCTTGTGGAGGCCCTTTTATGCGGCAGTGTTTCCAAAGAAAGCCCACGTTCCCTCTTGGAACTCGAAAGGGTACTTGACACGCTTTACGAAATTCCAGAAGTTTCCCCAGATACACATCCCCACTTGAGAGGAATGCTGAGTTTGCCGCCACAAGTCAAGAAGAGCCCCGTTTTCCCCGCCTCAAGTCGGTATGAGGGTCGATGGCCCTGCTTTGCCTGGAGAGGAATTCCGACATCCCCGTCGCACCTTGAGAGGAGGCTGGTATCTACTTGACACTGGAGTGGAACGCGGGTGTTTTGTTAAAATTCCAAATCCACGTATTTCCCCATCCACTCGAGATCAGGCCTGATTCCCTTGCACCGAATTGAATGACAGCCAAGAATCAACTAACAACACGAAGGGAGTTCTGACGCCCAGGCTGCTAATTTCAAAAGAGCCCCAGGTCCCAAATTCAACTCGCCTAAAACGTGAAACCCCTTTGACAACTCGAGAGGAAAGCAGAGTTCCATTCCTCCACACAAGTCGAGACCTGACTCCCTGTTTGAAACGGAATACACACCCCGAGACCCACGTCAGAACAGGAGAGGAACCCTGAGGTTCCCACCTCAACTCGAGATGAGGCCCTCTTCCATTGCACCGATCCCAGTGGAGTCCCGAGAGGCCCCTCCCAAATCCACAGTATTCCTGACTTCCCATAGGCATCTGAGAAGCTCCCTGAGGTGACGGTCACAAGTAGAGGGAACACAGGGTTTCCTGCCGCAACTAAAGAATGACCTCGAGATTCCCCCTTCAATGCGACTTCAGGTCCGATTCCCCTGCCGTGACTCGAGAGCAGTGCCACGCTCCCCCTCACAACTTGAATGGACACTATACTTACCTGGGGCCACACGAGAGGCTCCCTGAGTTCCCTATCGTAACTCGAAGGATATCCCACATGTTTTGCCGCAGCTCAAGAAAAACCACAAGATTCCCCTTCATCGCGAGATGAGGCCCTTCTTTTCCTGCAGGGCCAAGAGACCAATCCCGTGTCCCCTCTCAAAACTCCACATGAGGCTTGACTCCGATTATGCCACTCAGTAGGCTCCAAGAGATACCCATTGCAACTCGAGAGGAGAGCAGAGATCTTTGCTTCAACTCGATACGAGGCCTGACTCCCCGGGTGAACCTTGAATGCAACCCCTAGATCCCTGTCACCAGTGTAAAGGAATACAGAGTTTCTAGACACAATTCTAGATGAGGTCTATTTGACCTGCAGTGACTCGTGATCTATCCCCAGCTCCACCTCACAACTCGAATGGAGATTGGACTTACCTGGGGCAACATGAGAGGGTCCCTGTGTTCCACATCATAACTCAAAAATCCTTCAGCGACTCGAGAAATACGACCAGGTTCCCCAGTCATTGCCAGATGAGGCTCTTTCCCACTGCAGGGTCTCGAGAGAAATCCCACGTTCCCTCTTGAAATTCGAAATGGAACTTGACACCAATGATGCAACTCAAAAAGTTCCGGAAACATACCTTTCTCCCTCGAGAGGAACACCGAGTTTCCCGGCAGAACTTAATCTGAGCCCCTTTTCCCCTCCTGATCTCGACATGAGGGTTGATTCCCCTGCTTTGTCTGGAAAGGGATACAGATCTTCCCATCACACCTCAGGAGGAGGCCAGTCTCAAATTGAAACTCGAGAGGAAGCCTTGTGGTTCATGCCAAATTCCTAAAGACACTGATTTCCCAGTTACTAAAGATAATTCCTGATGCCTGGGCACCTCTTTGAATGTAACCCTGAGGATGAAGTTACAACACGACGGGGAATTGACACCCCAGTTGCATCGTACGGAAAAATCTGCAGGTCCCAAATACAACTCAACAAGTGGCCTGTCACCCCATGAACAACTCGAGAGGCAAGCAGAGTTCCATGCCTCAACACAAGACGAGGCCTGACTCTCCTGTTCCAACTCTGCAGAGACCCTGCAATTGAAGTCAGAAATGGAGAGGAACCCTGAGATTCCCTCCTCAACTTGAAAGGAGGCCCTCTTCATCCATGCAGCAATGAGTGAAGAATCCCGAGGTGCCCCTCTCAATGCCAAAGGAGATCTAACTTCCCTGAGGAGTCAGGAGCAGTCCCCCAGGTCGACACACAACTCAAGAGGAACCCTAAGCTTCCCGCCACAACTCCACACAAACTACGAAATTCTACCCTGCACGCTTGAGGAGGAACTTTTAAGCTGCAGCATTTCCAAATAAAGCCCCGGTTGCCCTTGGAACTCGAAAGTGTCCACGACACGCTTTACAAAACTTCCAGTTTCCCGAGATACCCATCGCCACTCAAGAGGAACACTAAGTTTCCCACCACAAATCAAGAAGAGTCTCATTTTCCCCGCCTCAATTCAAGATGAGGGTTGATTGCCCTGCCTCACCTGGAAAGAATGCCAACATTCCTGTTGCACTTCGAGAGGAGGCTGGTATCTACTTGACACTGGAGGGGAACCCAGGGGCCTTGTCACAATTTGAAAGCCACGTATTTCCCCATGCATTCAAGATCAGTCCGGATTTCCTTGCACTGATTCGAAAGTCAGCCGAGAATTAATTCACAAACACGAAGGAAGTTCTGATGCCCCAGTTGCTAATCTGAAAAGAGCCCCAGGTCCCAAATTCCACTCGCCTAGAAGCCTGAAACCCGTTTGACAACTGAGAGGAAAGCAGAGTTCAATGCCCTCACACACATTGAGCCCTGACTACCTGTTTGAAACGGCATACACAGCCCGATACCCACGTCAGAACAGGAGAGGAACACTGAGGTTCCCGCCTCAATTCGAGATGAGGGCCTATCATCCCTGCAGCAATGCGCAAGGATCCCAAGGTACCCCTTACAACGCCATAGGAGATCTGACTTCCCTGAGGAGACACGAGCAGTCCCCCAGGTTGACACACAACTCAAGAGGAACCCTAAGCTTCACGATAAAACTCCATGCAAACTACGAAATTCTCCACTGCACAGTTGAGGAGGCCCTTTTACGCTGCAGCATTTCCAAAGAAAGCCCAGGTTTCCATTGGAACTCGAAAGGGTCCTTGACACGCTTTACGAAACTCCAGAAGTTTCCTGAGATACCCGTCCCCACTTGAGATGAACGCTGAGTTTCCTGTCACAAGTCTAGAAGAGCCCCGTTTTCACCGCCACAAGTTGAGATGAGGGTCGATTGCTCTGCTTGGCCTGGAAAGGAATGCCAACAGCCCCGTCTCACCTCGAGAGGAGGCCGGTATCTACTAGACACTGGAGGGAACCCGGGGGCCTAGTCACAATTCAAAAGCCACGTGTTTCCCATTCCACCTGAGATCAGGTCTGATTTCCTTGAACAGATTGGAATGTCAATCGAGAATCAACTTACAACACGAAAGAAGTTCTGATGCCCTGTTGCTAATTCGAAAAGAGCCCCAGTACCCACATTCAACCCTCCTGGAGGCCTGAAACACCTTGGATGTCTTGAGAGGAAACCAGAGTTCCATGCCTTCACACACGTCAGGACATGACTCCCTGTTTGAAATGGCATACACAGCCTGAGACCCATGTCAGAACAGGAGAGGAACCCTGAGGTTCCCGCCTCAACTTGAGATGAGGCCCTCTTCCATTGCTCCAACCCAGTGGAGTCCCGAGAGGCCCCTCCCAAATCCACAGTATTCCTGACTTCCCATAGGCACCCTGAGAAGCTCCCTGAAGTCATCGTCACAAGTCGAGGGAACACAGGGTTTCCTGCCACAACTCGAGAAAGACCACGAGAATCCCCCTTCAGTGCGTCTTGAGGCCCGATGCCCCCGCCGTGACTCGAGAGCAATGCTGCACTCCCCCTCGCAACTCGAATGGAGACTGGACTTCCTTGGGGCCACACGAGAGGCTCCCTGAATTCCCTGCCTTAACTCAAGAGAAACCCCACACGTCGTGCCGCAGCTCGAAAAAAACCATGATATTCCCCCATCATGGCGAGATAAGGCCCTTCTTTTCCTGCAGGGTCTAGAAAGCAATCCCGAGATCCTTTTCAAAACCCCACAGGAGGCTTGACTCCCTTTAGGCCACTTAATGGGCTCCAAGAGATACCCGTCGCAACTCAAAGGAGAGTGGAGTTCTTTGCTTCCACTTGAGATGAGTCCTGACTCCCCGGGTGAACCTTGAATGCAACCCCAAGATCCCTGTCGCCACTGGAGAGGAACACAGAGTTTCTGGACACAAGCCTAGATGAGGTCTATTTGGCCTGCAGTGACTCGAGTGCAATCTCAAGGTTCCCTTTGCTACTCGAATGGAGATTGGACTTCCCTGGGGCAACATGAGAGGGTCCCTGTGTTCCATATTGTATCTTGAGAATCCTTCCACCACTCGAGAAATACGACCAAGTTTCCCCGTCATCGTCAGATAAGGCCCTTTCCCACTCAGCATCTCTAGAGAAATCCCATGTTCCCTCTTGAAATTCGAAACGGTACTTGACACCTTTGATGCAACTGAAAAAGTTCCCTGACATATCGGTGTCACTCGAGAGGAACACTGAGTTTCCTGGCACAAATTAATCTTAGCCTCTTGTCCCCTCCTTATCTCGAAACGAGGGTCCATTCCCCTGCTTTGTCTGGAAAGGGACCCCCAACTTCCCGTCGCACCTCAGGCGGAGGCCGGTCTCACATTGAAACTCAAGAGGAAACCTCGTTGGTTGTGCCAAAATTCAAAAGACACCGGTTTCCACATCCACTCAAGATAAGTCCCGATGCCCGGGCACCTCTTCGAATGTAACCCCGAGGATGAAGTCGCAGAATGAAGGGGCACTGACACCCTGGTTGCATACTCCTGAAAAAGCCACAGGTGCCAAATCCACCTTGACAAGTGGCCTCACACAACATGAACAACTCGAGAGGCAAGAAGAGTTCCATGCCTCATCACAAGACATGGCCTGACTCCCCTTTTCCAGCTCCACAGAGACACCAAGATCGACATCAGAAATGGAGAGGAACCTTGAGTTTCCCCCCTCAACTCGAAATGAGCCCCTATTCATCCCTGCAGCGATGCACGAGAAATCCCGAGGTGCCCCTTGCAACGCCAAAGGAGATATGACTTCCCTGAGGAGACACGAGTGGCTTCCCCTCGTTGACAAGGAAATCAAGAGGAACCCTAATCTTTCGGCCACAACCCCAGGCAAACCAAGAAATTCTCCCCTGCACGCTTGAGGAGGCCCTTTTACACTCCAGCGTATCCAAAGAATGCCCACATTCCCTCTTGGAAATCGAAAGGGTACTTGACACGCTTTAGGAAACTCCAGTCGTTTCCTTAAACACACGTCACCACTTGACAGGAATGCTGAGATTCCTGCCACAAGTCAGGAAGAGCACAATTTTCCCCTTCTTATGTCGAGATTAGTGTCAATTGCCTTTCTTCACCTGGAAAGGAATGCCAACGTTCCCATCACACTTCAAGATGATGCTGATCTCTACTTGACACTGGAGTGGAACCCAGGGGTCTTGTCACAATTCGAAAGCCATGTATGTCCCTATCCACAGGAGAGCAGGCCAGATTCCCTTCAGCGATTCGAATATTAACCTAGAATCAACTCACAACACAAAGGGAGTTCTGATGCCCCGGTTGCTAACTCGAAAAGAGCCCCAGGTTCCAAATTCAACTCGCCTGGAGGCCTGAAACACCTTTGACAACTTGAGAGAAAAGCAGAGTTCCATGCCTCCACACAAGTCGAGACCTGACTTACTGTTTGACACAGCATACACAGCCCGAGACCCAAGTCAGAACAGGAGAGGAACCCTGAGGTTCTGCCTCAAGTCGAGATGAGGCCCTCTTCCATTGCACCAAACCCAGTGGAGTTCCGAGAGGCCCCTCCCACCTCTAAAGTATTCCTGACTGCCCATAGGCACCATGAAAAGCTCCCTTAGGTCACCGTCACAAGTCGGGGGAACCCAGGATTTCCTGCCATAACTCGAGAAAAACCTCGAGATTCCCCCTTCAACGTGTCTTGAGGCCTGATTCCCCTGCCGTGACTCGAGAGCAATGCCATGGTCCCCCTTGCAACTCGAATTGAGACTGAACTTCCCTGGAGCCACACGAGAGGCTCCTTGAGTTCCCCGTTGAAACACGAGGGAAACCCCACAGGTCACGCCACAGCTCAAGAAAACCCACGAGATTCCCTCTCATTGCAAATTGAGGCCTTTCTTCTCATGCAGGGCCTAGAAATGAATCCCGAGTCATCTATCAAAACGCCACAGGAGGCTTGACTCCCTTTAGGCCACTCAATGGGCTCCAAGAGGTACCCGTCACAACTCGAGAGGAGAGCGGAGTTCTGTGCTTCAACTCGAGACGAGGCCTGACTCCCCGGGTGAAACTTGAATGCAACCCCGAGATCCCTGTGCCAATGGAGAGGAACACGGAGTTTCTAGAAACAAGCCTACATGAGGTCTATGTGCCCTGCAGTGACTCGAGAGAAATCCCCAGCTCCCCCTCGCAACTTGAATGGAGATTGTCTTCCCTGGGGCAACACGAGAGGGTCCCTGAGTTCTCCGTTGTAACTCGAGAATTCCGCCACAACTTGAGAAAAAGCACGAGGTTCCCCTGTCATCACCAGATGAGGCCCTTTCCTGCTGCCACGTCTGAAGAGAAATGCCATGTTCCATCTTGAAATTCAAAACAGTACTTGACACCCTAGATGCAACTCAAAAAGTTCCCCGACATACCCGTCTCACTCGAGAGGAAAACTGAGTTTCCTGGCACAACTTAATCTGAGCCCCTTCTCCCCTCCTGATCTCGATATGAGGGTTGATTTTCCTGCTTTGTCTGGAAAAGGATTCCAACCATCCCGTCGCACCTTAGTAAGAGGCCACTCTCACATTGAAACTGGAGAGGAAGCTTCGTGGGTCGTGTCACATTCCAAAGACACCGATTTCTCCATCCACTCAAGATAAGTCCCAATGCCTGAGTACTTCTTCCAATGTAACCCTGATGATGAAGTCACAACACGAAGGGGCACTGACACCCCAGTTGCATCGTCTGGAAAAAGCATCAGATTCCAAATACAACTTGACAAGTGGCCTGTCACCCCTTGAACAACTCGAGAGGCAAGCGGAGTTGCATTCCTCAACACAAGACGAGGCCTGACTCTCCTGTTCCAACTCTGCAGAGACCCTGCGATCGAAGTCAGAAATGGAGAGGAACCTTGAGGTTCCCACCTCAACTCGAGATGAGGCCCTATTCATCCCTGCAGTGATGCGCGAGGAATCCCGAGGTGCCCCTTGCAATGCCAAAGGAGATCTAACGTCCCAGAGGAGACACGAGCGATCCCCCAGGTTCACACGCAACTCAAGAGGAACCCTAGGATTCCGGCCAGAACACTACGCAAACTACGAAATTCTCCCCTGCACGCTTGAAGAGGCCCTTTTACGCTGCAGCGTTTCCAAAGAAAGCCCACGTTTCCCTTGGAACTCGAAAGAGTCCTCGATACGCTTTACGAAACTCCACAAGTTTCCCGAGATACCCGTACTCACTCGAGAGGAACGCTGAGTTTCCTGCCACAAGTAAAGAAGAGCCCGTTTTTTCCCTCCTCAATTTGAGATGGGGTTCGATTGCCCTGCTACACCTGGAAAGGAATGCCGACATTCCGTCACACCTTGAGAGAAGGCTGGTATCTATGTGACACTGGAGGGGAACCCGGGGGTCTGGTCACAATTCAAAAGCCACGTATTTCCCCATCCACTAGAGATCAGCCATGATATCCTTGCACCAATTTGAATGTCAGCCGAGAATCAACTCACAACATGAAGGGAGTTCTGATGACCCGGTGCCTAATCCAAAAAGAGCCCCAGGTCCAAAATACAACTCGGCTGGAGGCATGAAACCCCTTTGACAACTCTAGAGGAAAGCAGAGTTCCATGCATCCGCAAATGTCGAGACCTGATTCCCTGTTTGAAGTGGCATACACTGCCCCAGACCCAGGTCAGAACAGGAGAGGAACCCTGAGGTTCCCGCCTCTACTCGAGATTAGGACCTCTTCCAATGCATCAAACCCAGTGGAGTCCCGAGAGTCCCATCCCAACTCCACAGTATTCCTGACTTCCCATAGGCACCCTCAGAAGCTCCCTGAGGTCACCGTCACGAGTCGACAGGAAGCCACGGTTTCCTGCTGCAAATCGAGAAAGACATTGAGATTCCCTCTTCAACACGTCTTGTGCCGGATTCCCATGCTGTGACTTTAGAGCAATGCCGCGCTCTCTCTCACAACTTGAATGGGGAATGTACTTCCCTGGGGCCACACGAGAAGCTCCCTGAGTTCCTCGTTGTAACTCCAGAATCTCGCCGCAACTCAAGAAAAACCACAAGGTTCCCCCGTCATCGCGAGATGACGCCCTTTCCCGCTGCAGCGACTCAAGAGACATCCCATGTTCCTTCTTGAAATTCGAAACAGTACTTGACACTTTTGATGCAACTCAAAAAGTTCCCCGACATATCGTTCTCCCTCTAGAGGAACACGGAGTTACTGGTGCAACTTAATCTGAGCCCCTTCTCCAATCCTGATCTCGACATCAGGTTTGATTCCCCTTCTTTGTCTGGAAAGGGATCCCGACCTTCCCGTCGCACCTCAGGAGGAGGCCGGTCTCACATTGAAACAGGAGAGGAAGCCTAGTGAGTCGTGCCACATTCCTCAAGACACCTAATTCCCCGTCCACTCAAGATAAGTCCTGTTGCCCGGGCACCTCTTCGAATGTAACCCTGAGTTTAAAGTCACAACACGAAGGGGCACTGACACCCTGGTTGCATCGTCCGGAGAAACCCACAGGTTCCAAATACAACTCGACAAGTGGCATGTCACCCCGTGAACAACTCGGGAGGCAAGGGGAGTTCCATTCCTCAACACAAGATGAGGCATGACTTTCCTGTTCCAACTCTACAGAGACCGAGTGATCGAAGTCAGAAATGGAGAGGTACCCTGAGGTTCCCACCTCAACTCTAGATGAGGCCCAGTTCATCCCTGCAGCGATGCATGAGGAATCCCGAGGTGCCCCTCACAACACCAAAGGAGATCTAACTTCCCAGAGGAGACACAAAGGTCCCCCAGTTCGACACACAACTCGAGAGGAACCCTGAACTTCCCGCCACAACTCCACCCAAAGTACGAAATTCTCCCCTGCATGCTTTAGGAGGTCCTTTTTCACTGCAGCGATTCCAGAGAAAGCCCACGTTTCCCTTGGAACTCAAAGGGAACTTGACATGCTTTACCAAAAATGAAAGCAGAGTTCCATGCCTCCACACACGTCAAGACCTGACTCCCTGTTTGAAACGGCATACACAGCCAGAGACCCACATCAGAACAGGAGAGGAACCCTGAAGTTCCCACCTCAACTCGAGATGAGGCCCTCTTCCATTGCACCAAACACAGTGGAGTCCCCAGAGGCCCCTCCCAACTCCACAGTATTCCTGACTTCCCATAGGCACTGTGAGAAGTTCCCTGAGGTCACCGTCACAAGTCGAGGGAACCCAGGGTCTCTTGCCGCAACTCGAGAAAGACCTCGAGATTCCCCCTTCAACTTGTCTTGAGGCCCAATTCCCCTGCTGTGACTCAAGAGCAATGCCATGCTCCCCCTCACAACTCATATGGAGACTGGACTTCCCTGCAGCCACACCAAAGGCTCCCTGCGTTGCCCCTCGTAATTAGAGAGAAGCCCACACGTCGTGCCGCAGCTCGAAAAAAATCACGAGATTCCCCTGTATTGCTAGATGAGACCCTTCTTTTTCTGCAGGGCCTAGAGAGCAATCCCGAGTCCTCTCTCAAAACTCCACAGGAGGCTTGACTCCCTTTAGGCCACTCAACGGGATACAAGAGATACCTGTCACAACTGGAGAGGAGAGCGGAGTTCCTTGCTAACACTCGAGACGAGGCCTGACTCCACTGTTGAACCTTGAATGCAGCCCCGAGATCCCTGTCGCTACTGGAGAAGAATATGGAGTTTCTGGATAGAAGCCTAGATGAGGTCTATTTGCTCTGCAGTGACTCAAGAGCAATTCCCAGCTCCCACTTGCTACTCTAATGGAGATTTCACTTCCCTGTAGCAACACGAGAGGCTCCCTGAATTCCCCATCACAACTCGAAAATCCCGCCGCAACTCAAGAAAAATCAAGAGGTTCCCCCATCATCGCGAGATGAGTTCCTTTCCCACTGCAGCAATTCAAGAGAAATGCCACATTCCCTTTTGAAATTTGAAACGGTTCTGGACACCTTTGACGCAACTCAAAAAGATCCGTGACATACCGTTCTCATTCGACAGCAACACCGAGTTTCCCAGTACAACTTAATCTGAACCCCTTCTCGCCTCCTGATCTCGACATGAGGATCGACTCCCCTGCTTTGTCAGGAAAGGGATACCGAACTATGGGTGGCACGTCAGGAGGAGCCGGGTCTCACTTTGAAACTCTAGAGGAAGCCTTGTGGATCATACCACATTCCGAAAGACACCGATTCCCCCATCCACTAAAGATAAGACCCGAACCCCGGGCACCTCTTTGAATGTAACCCTGAGGATGAAGTCACAATACAAAAAGGCACTGGCAACCCAGTTGCATCGTCCGGAAGAAAGCTGCAGGTTCCAAAACAACTCGACAAGTGGCCTGTCACCCCGTGAACAACTCAAGAGGCAAGCGGAGTTCCATTCCTCAACAAAGACGTGGCCTGAGTCTTCTATTCCAACTCTGCAGAGACCCTGCAATCGAAGTCAGAAATGGAGAGAAAACCTGAGGTCCCGCCTCAATTCGAGATGAGGCAGTATTCATCCCTACAGCAATGCGCGAGGAATCCCGAGGTGCCCCTCGCAACGCCAAAGGAGATCTGACTTCCATGAGGAGACACGAGCGGTCCCCCAGGTCGACATGCAACTCGAGAGGAACCCTAAGCTTCCTGCCACAACTCCACGCAAATTATGAAATTCTCCCCTGCAAGGTTGAGGAGGCCCTTTTAGGCTGCAGCATTTCCAAAGAAAGCCCAAGTTTCCCTTCGAAATGAAAGGGTCCTTGACACGGTTTACCAAAAAGGCAAGCAGAGTTCCATGTCTCCACAAACGTCGAGACCTGACTCCCTGTTTGAAATGGCATAACAGCCAGAGAACCACGTCAGAACAGGAGAGGAACCCTGAGGTTACCGCCTCAACTAGAGATGAGGCCCTCTTCCATTGCACCAAACCGAGTGGAGTCCCGAGAGGCCCCTCCCAAATCCATAGTATTCCTGTCTTCCCATAGGCACCCTGAAAAGCTCCCTGAGGTCACCGTCATAGGTCTAGGGAACCCAGGGTTTCCTGCCTCAACTTGAGATAAACCTTGAGATTTCCCCTTTAAAGCGTCTTGAGGCCTGATTCCCCTGTCGTGACTCGAGAGCAATGCTGCATTCCCCCTAGCAACTCGAGTTGAGACTGGACTTCCCTGGGTCCACAAGAGAGGATCCCTGAGTTCCCATGTATAACTCAAGAAAAACACACAGGTCGGGCAGCAGCTCGGAAAAAACCATGAGATTCCCCCATCATTGTGAGATGAGGCCCTTATTTTCCTGTGGGGCCTAGAGAGCAATCCCGGGTCCCCTCTCAAAACTCCACAGGAGGCTTGACTCCCTTTAGGCCACTCAATGGGCTCCAAGAGATACCGTTGCAACTCAGGAGGAGAGTGGAGCTCTTTGCTTCCACTCGAGACGAGGCCTGACTCCCCGGGTGAACCATTAATTCAATACCGAGATCGCTGTCGCCACTGGAGAGAAACACGGAGTTTCTGGACACAAGCCTAGATTAGGTCTCGTTGCCCTACAGTGACTCGAGAGCAATCCCCACCTCCCCCTGGCAACTCTAATGAAAATTGGACTTCCCTGGGGCAACACGAGAGGCTCCCTGAGTTCCCCGTCGTAACTCGAGAATCTCGCCGCAACTTGAGAAAAACCACGAGATTCCCCTATCATCACGAGATGAGGCCCTTTCCCACTGCAGCATCTCAGGAGAAATCCCACGTTCCCTCTTGAAATTCAAAACGGTATTTGACACACTTGATGCAAATCAAAAAGTTCCTCGACATACCATTCTCATTGGAGAGGCACACCAATTTTCCCGGAACAACTTAATCTGAGCCCCTTCTCCTCTCCTAATCTCGACATGAGGGTCGAGTCCCCTGCTTTGTCTGGAAAGGGATCCCGAACTTCCCGTCACACCTCAGGAGGAGGCCTGTCTCATATTGAAACTCGAGAGGAAGCCTCGTGGGTCGTGCCACATTCCGAAAGACACCGATTTCCCTGTCCACTCAAGATAAGCCCCAATGCCTGGGCACCTCTTCAAATGTAACCTGAGGATGAAGTCACAACACGAAGGGGCACTGACACCCTATTTGCATCGTCCAGATAAAGCCGCAGGTTGCAAATACAACTCAACAAGTGGCATGTCACCCCGTGAACAATGCGAGAGGCAAGCGGAGTTCCATTCCTTAACACAAGACAAAGCCTGACTCTCCAGTTCTGACTCTGCAAGACACTGTGATTGAAGTTAAAAATAGAGAAAAAAACTGAGATTCCCACCTCAACTGGATTTGAAGCCCTATTCATCCCTGCAGCGATGTGCAAGGAATCCCGAGGTGCCCCTCGCAACACCAAAGGAGATCTGACTTCCCTGAGGAGACACGAGTGGTCCCCCAGTTTGAAACACAACTCGAGAGGAACCCTAAGCTTCCCGCCACAACAACACGCAAACTACAAAGTTCTCCCCTACATTATTGAGGCACCCTTTTACGCTACAGCATTTCCAAAGAAAGCCCACGTTTCACTGGAAATCGAAAGGGTTCTCAACACGCTTTTTGAAACTCCAGAAGTTTGCTGAGATACCCGTCCCAACTTGAGAGGAATGCTGATTTTCCCGCCACAAGTCAAGAAGAGCCCCGTTTTCCACGCCTCAAGTCGAGATGAGTGTTGATTGCCGTGCTTTGCCTGGAAGGGAATGCTGACGTCCCCATCGCACGTCGAGAGAAGGCTGGTATCTACTTGACACTGGGCAGAAGCCGGGGGCCTTGTCAAATTCGAAAGCCACGTATTTCCCCATGCACTCGAGATCAGGCCTGATTTTCTTGCACCGATTAGAATATCAGTGGAGAATCAACTCACTACACGAAGGGAGTTCTGATACCTGATTGCTAATCCGAAAAGAGACCCAGGTCCCAAATTCTACTCGGCAGGAGGCCTGAAACCCCTTTGACAACTCCAGAGGAAAGTAGAGTTCCATGCCTTCACACACATCGAGACCTGACTCCCTGTTTGAAACCACATACACAGCCCGATACCACGTCAGAGTAGGAGAGGAACCATTAGATTCCCACCTAAACTCGAGTTGAGGCCCTCTTCCATTGCACCAAACCCAGTGGAGTCCTGAGAGGCCACTCCCAACTCCACAGTATTCCTGACTTCGCATGGGCACACTGAGAAGGTCCCTGTGGTCACCGTCACAAATCGAGTGAACCCAGGGTTTCCTGCAGCAACTCGAGAAAGACCTCGAGATTCCCCCTTGAAAGTGTCTGGAGGCCCAATTCCCCGGTCATGACTCGAGAGCAATGTTGTGCTCCCCCTCGTAACTTGAATGGAGACTGAACTTCCCTGGGGCCACAGGAGAGGCTCCCTGAGTTTCCTGTTGTAATTCGAGAGAAACCCCACACGTTGGGCCTCATCTCATAAAAAATCAAGTGTTTCGCCCGTCATCCCAAGATGAGGCCTTTCTTTTCCTGCACGGCTTAGAAAGCAATCCTGAGTCCTCTCTCCAAACTCCACATGAGGCTTGACTCCCTTTAGGCCACTCAATGGGCTCCAAAAGATACCCATTGCAACTCGAGAGGAGAGTGGAGTTCTTTTCTACCAGTTGAGACAAGGCCTGACTCCCCAGTTGAACCTTGAATACAGTCCTGAGATCCTTGTCGCCACTGGAGAGGAACACGGAGTTTCTGGACACAACCCTACATGAGGTTTATTTGCCCTGCAGTGATTCGAGAGCAATCCCCAGCTCCTCCTCGCAACTCGAATGGAGACTGCACTTCCCTGGGGCAGCACGAGAGGCTCCCTGAGTTCCCCATTGTAACTCGAGAATCCTGTCGCAACTTGAGAAAAACCACGAGGTTTCCCCCGTTATCGCGAGGTGAGGCCCTTTTCCGCTGCTTCGTGTCAAGGGAAATCCCACATTCCCTCTTGAAATTCGAAACGGTACTTGACACCCTTGATGCAACTCAAAAACTTCTGCGACATACTGATCTCTTTTGAGAGGAACACCGAGTTTCCCAGCACAACTTATCTGAGCCCCTTCTCCCCACCTGATCTCGACATAAGGGTCGATTCCCCTGCTTTGTCTGGAAAGGGATCTTGACCTTCCAGTCGCACCTCAGGAGGAGGACGGTCTCACTTTGAAACTTGAGAAGAAGCTTTGTAGATCCTGCCACATGCCGAAAGACACCGATTTCTCCGTCCACTCAAGATAATTCCCCATGCCTGGGCACCTCTTCGAATGTAACCCTGAGGATGAAGTCACAACAGGAAGGGGCACTGACACCTCAGTTTCATCATCCGGAAAAAGCCGCAGGTTCCAAATACAACTCGTCAAGTGGCCTGTCACCCGTGAACAACTCGAGTGGGAAGCGGAGTTCCATTCCTCAACAGAAGACGAGGCATGACTCCTGTTCCAACTCTGCAGAAACCCTGCGATCGAAATCAGAAATGGAGAGGAGCCCTGAGGTTCCTGCCTCAACTCAAGATGAGGCCCTATTCATCCTTTCAGTGATGAGCGAGGAATCCCTAGGTGCCCCTAGAAACGCCAAAGGAGATCTGACTTCCCTGAGGAGACACGAGCGGTCCCCCAGGTTGACACGCAACTCGAGAGGAATCCTAGTCTTCCTGCCACAACTCATATGTAAACTACAAAATTCTGTCCTGCACGCTTGAGGAGGCCCTTTTACGATGCAGTGTGTCCAAAGAAAGCCCACGTTTCCCTTGGAACTCGAAAGGTCCTTGACATGCTTCAAAAACTTCAGAAGTTTCCTGAGATACCTGTCACCACACGAAGGAATGCTGAGTTTTCCACCACAATCAAGAAGAGCCCCGTTTTCCCTGCCTCAAATCGAGATAAGGGTCAATTGTCCTGCTTCGCCTGGAACGGAATTGCGATGTACCTCACACCTCGAGAGGAGGTTGGTATCTACTTGACACTGGGTGGAACCCCGGGGCATCGTCCAAATTCGAAAGCCACGTATTTCCCCATCCACTCGAGATCAGGCCTGATTTCGTTGATCGATTTGAATGTCAGCTGAGAGTCAACTCACAACACGAAGGGAGTTCTGATGCCCCAGTTGCTAATCCGAAAAGAGCCACAGGTCCCTAATTCAACTCGGCTGGAGGCCTGAAACCCCATTGACAACTTGAGAGGAAAGCAGAGTTCCATGCCTCCACAGACGTCGAGACCTGACTCCCTGTTTGAAATGTCATACACAGCCTGAGACCCATGTCAGAACAGGAGAGGAACCCGGAAGTTATCACCTCAACTCAAGATGAGGCCCTCTTCCATTGCACCAAACCGAGTGGAGTCCCGAGAGGCTCCTCCCAAATCCACAGTATTTCTGACTTTCCATAGGCACCCTGAGAAGCTCCCTGAGGTCACTGTCACAGGTCTAGGGAACATAGGGTTTCCTGCCTCAACTCGAGATAAACCTCGAGATTCTGCCTTCAAAGCATCTTGAGGCCCGATTTCCCTTCCGTGACTCAAGAGCAATGCTGCACACACCCTCACAACTTGAATGGAGACTGGACTTCCTTGGGTCCACACGAGAGGATCCGTGCGTTCCTCTTGGTAACTCAAGAGAAACCATACACGTCACACAGTAGCTCGAAAAAAACCACGAGATTCCCCCATCATCGCGAGATGAGGCCTTAATTTCCCTGCAGGGCTTTGAGAGCAATCCGGGTCCCCTCTCAAAATTTCAGAGGAAGCTTGACTCCCTTTAGGCCACTCAATGGGCTCCAAAAGTTACCCTTTGCAACTTGAGAGGAGAGCCAAGTTCTTTGCTTCCCCTCGAGACGAGGCCTGACTCCCCAGTTGAACCTTGAATGCAACCCGGGGATACCTGTCGTCACTGGAGAGGAACACGGATCATCTGGACACAAGCCTAGATAGGTTTTTTTTGCCCTGCAGTGATTCGACAGCAATCTCCAGCTCCCCCTCGCAACTCGAATGGAGATTGGACTTCCCTGGAGCAACACGAGAGGCTCTCTAAGTTACCCGTCATAACTCGAGAATCCTGCCACAACCCCAGAAACACCAGGAGGTTCCCCCGTCATTGCGAGATGAGGCCCTTTCCCGCTGCAATGTCTCAAGAGAAACACCACGTTCCCTCTTGAAATTCGAAACGGTTCTTGACACCCTTGATGCAACTCAAAAAGTTCTGCGACATACCTGTCTCACTCAAGAAGAACACCGAATTTCTCAGCAAAACTTAATCTGAGCTCCTTCTCCCCACCTGATCTTGACATGAGGGTCGATTATCCTGCTTTGTCTGGAAAAGGATCCTGACCTTCCCGTTGAACCTCAGGAGGCGGCCGGCCTCACTTTGAAACTCGAGAAGAAGCCTCGTGGATCGTGCCTCATTGCGAAAGACACTGATTTCCCCGTCCACTCAAGATAATTCCTGACGCCCGGGCACCTCTTCAAATGTAACCCTGAGGATGAAGTCACAACACGAAGGGGCAGTGACACCCCAGTTGGATCGTCCGGAAAAACCCGCAGGTTCCAAATACAACTTGACAGTGGCATGTCACCTCGTGAACAACTCCAAAGGCAAGCGGAGTTCCATTCCTCAACACAAGACGAGGCCTGACTCTCCTGTTCCAACTCTGCAGAGGCCCTGCAATCGAAGTCAGAAATGGAGAGGAAACCTGAGGTACCTGCCTCAACTCGAGATGAGGCCCTATTCACCCCGGTAGCGATGTGCGAGGAATCCCGGGGTGCCCCTCAAAATGGCAAAGGAGATCTGACTTCCCTGAGGAGACACGAGCGGTCCCCCAGGTCGACACATAACTCGAGAGGAACACTAAACTTCCCACCACAAAATCATGCAAACTACGAAATTCTCCCCTGCACTCTTGAGGCACCCTTTTACGATGCAGCCATTCCAAAGAAAGCCCACGTTTCCCCTGGAACACGAAAGCGTCCTCAACACGCTTTACAAACTCCAGAAGTTTCCTGCAATACCTGTCCCCACTCGACAGGAACGCTGATTTTCCCGCCACAATTCAAGAACAGCCCCGTTTTTCCCACCTCGAAATGAGTGTCAATTGCCCTGCTATGCCTGGAAAGGAATGCCGACATCCCCGTTGCACCTCGAGAAGAGGCTGGTATCTACTTGACACTGGGCGGAACCCGAGGGCCATGTCCAAATTTGAAAGCCATGTATTTCCCCATCCACTCGAGATCAGGCCTGATTTCCTTGCACCGATTCGAATGTCGGCCAAGAATCAACTCAAAACACAAAGGGAGTTCTGATGCCCGGTTTCTAATCAGAAAAGAGCCCCAGGTCACAAATTCACCTCTCCTAGAGGCCTGAAACCCCTTTGACAACTCTAGAGGAAAGCAGAGTTCCATTCCTGCACACACGTCGAGACATGACTCCATGTTTGAAAAGGCATACACAGACCGATATCTCTTCACAACAGGAGAGGAATCCTGAGATTCCCACCTCAACTCGAGATGAGGCCCTCTTCCTTTGCACCAAACACAGTGGAGTCCCGAGAGGCCCCTCCCAACTCCACAGTATTCCTGACTTCGCATAGGCAGCCTGAGATGCTCCCTGAGGTCACCGTCACAAGTTGAGGGAACTCAGAGTTTCCTGCAGCAACTTGAGAAAGACCTCGAGATTCCCTCTTCAAAGCGTCTTGAAGCCTGATTCTCCTGCCGTGACATGAGAGCAATGCCGTGCTCCCCCTCACAACTCTAATGGAGACTGGATTTGCCTGGGGCCACACAAGAGGCTCCCTGAGTTCCCTGTTGTAACTCGAGAGAAACCCCACACGTAGCACGGCAGCTCATAAAAAACCACAAGGTTCCCCCGTCATCACGAGATGAGGCCCTTCTTTTCCTGCAGGGCCTAGACAGCAATCCTGAGTCACCTTTCAAAACTCCACAGAAAGATTGACTCCATTTAGGCTACTCAATGGGCTCCAAGAGATACCCGTTGCAACTCAAGAGGAGAGCGGAGATCTTTGCTTCCACTCGAGACCAGGCCTGACTCCCCGTGTGAACCTTGAATGCAATCCTGAGATACCTGTCGCCACTGGAGAGGCACACGGAGGTTCTGTACAGAACCATAGATGAGGTCTGTTTGCCCTACAGTGACTCGAGAGCAATCCCCAGCACCCCCTCGTGACTCGAATAGAGATTGGATTTCCCTGGGCCAAAAAGAGAGGCTCCCTGAGTTCCCCATCATAACTTGAGAATCCTGCCGCAACCCGAGAAAAACCACGAGGTGCCCCTGTCATAGCGAGATAAGGCCCTTTCCTGCTTCAGCGTCTCAAGAGAAATCCCATGTTCCTTCTTGAAATTCTGAACGGTACTTGACACCCTTGAAGCAACTCAAAAAGTTCCCCGATGTACCAGTCTCACTCGAGAGGAACACGAGTTTCCTGGCACAACTTAATCTGAGCTTCTTCTCCCCTCCTAATCTCTACATGAGGGTCGATTCCCCTGCTTTTTATGGAAAGGGATCTCGACCTTCCCTTCGCACCTCAGGAGGAGGCCAGTCTCATCAAGAAATTCGAGAGGAAGCCTCCTGGGTCATGCCACATTCCGAAAGACACCGATTTCCCCGTCCACTCAAGATAAGAACCCCATGGCCAGACACCGCTTCGAATGTAACCCTGAGGATGAAGTCACAACACGAAAGGCACTGATACACCAGTTGCATGGCCCGTAAAAAGCCACAGGTTCCAAATACAAATGGAAAAGTGGCCTGTCACCCCGTGAACAATGCAAGAGACAAGTGGAGTTCCATTCCTCAACAAAAGACGGGACCTGGATCTCCTGTTACAACTCTGCAGAGACCCTGCTACCGAAGTCAGAAATGGAGATGAACCCTGAGATTCCCGCATCAACTCGAGATGAGACCCTATTCATCCTTGCAGTGATTCACGAGGAATCCCGAGGTGCCCCTCGCAATGCCAAAGGAGATCTGACTTCCCTGAGAAACACGATCAGTACCCCATGTCGACACGCAACTCGAGAGGAACCCTAAGCCTCCCACCACAACACCACGCAAACTACAAAATTCTCCCCTGCACGCTTGAGGAGGCCCTTTTACACTGCAGCGTTTCCAAAGAAAGCCCAAGTTTCCCTTGGAACTCAAAAGGGTCCTCGATATGCTTTACAAAACTCCAGAGGTTTCCCGAGATACCCGTCCCCACTCAAGAGGAGCGCTGAGTTTCCTACCACAAGTCAAGAAGAGCCCCGTTTTCCCTGCCTCATGTCGAGATGAGGGTCAATTGCCCTGCTTCCCCTGGAAAGGAATGCCAATGTCCATGTTGCACCTCGAGAGGAGGCTGGTATCTGCTTGACACTGGAAAGGAACACACGGGCCTTGTCACAATTTGAAAGCCACGTATTTCTCCATACACTTGAGATCAGGCCTGATTTCCTTGAACGGATTCGAATGTCAGCCGAGAATCAACTCACAACACGAAGGGAGTTCTGATGCCCCGGTTGCTAATCCAAAAAGGGCCACAAGCCCCAAATTCAACTCACCTGGAGACCTGAAATGCCTTTGACAAATCGAGAGGAAAGCAGAGTTCCATGCCTCCACACACGTTGAGACCTGACTCCTGTTTGAAACAGCATACACAGCCCGAGACCCACGTCAGAACAGGAGAGTAACACAGAGGTTCTCGCCTCAACTAGAAATGAGGCCCTCTTCCTGTGCACCAAAACCAGTGGAGTCCCGAGGGCCCCCTCCAAACTCCACAGTATTCCTGACTTCCCATAGGACCCATGAGAAGCTCCCTGAGGTCACCGTCACAAGTTGAGAGAACCCAGGGTTTCCTACCACACCTCGAGAAAACATCAAGATTCCCCCTGCAATGCATCTTGAGGCATGATTTCCCTGCTGTGACTCGAGAGCAATGCCATGCTCGCCCTCGCAGATGGAAAAAAACCATGAGATTCCCCCGTCAATGTGAGATGAGGCCTTTCTTTTCCTGCAGGACCTAGAGAGCAATCCCGAGTCCTCTCTCAAAACTCCACAGGAGGCTTGACTCCCTTTAGGCCACTCAATGGGCTCTAAGAGATATCCGTCACAACTTGAGAGGAGAGCAGAGTTCTTTGCTTCCACTCGAGATGAGGCCTGACTCCCCGGTGAACATTGAATGCAACCCCGAGATCCCTGTCGCCACTGGAGAGGAACATGGAGTTTCTGGACACAAGCCTAGATGAGGTCTACATGCCCTGCAGTGACGAGAAAACAATCCCCAGCTCCCCCTCGCAACTCGAAAGGAGATTGAATTTCTCTGGGGCAACATGAGAGGCTCCCTGTGTTCATCGTCATAACTCGAGAATCCTGCCACAACTCGAGAAAAACCATGAGGTTCCCCCGTCATCACAAGATGAGGCCCTTTCGCGCTGCAGCATCTCAGGAGAAATCCCACGTTACCTCTTGAAAGTCAAAATGGTTCTTGACATCCTTGATGCAACTCAAAAAGTTCTGCGACATATTGGTCTCACTCGAGAGGAACACCGAGTTTTCCGGCACAACTTAAAATGAGCCCCTTCTCCCCTCCTGATCTCGACATGAGAGTTAATTTTCCTGCTTTGTCTGGAGAGGCATCCCGGCCTTCCCATCGCATCTCAGGAGGAGGCCGGCCTCACATTGAAACTCGAGGAGAAGCCTTGTGGATCGTTCCACATTCCGAAAGACACCAATTTCCCTGTCCACTCAAGATAAGTCCCGATGCCTGGGCACCTCTTCGAATGCAACCCTGAGGATGAAGTCACAACACGAAGGGGCACTTACACCCCACTTGTATCATCCCAAAAAAAGCCGCAGGTTCCAAATACAATTTGACTAGTGGCTGTCACCCTGTAAACAACAGGAGAAGAAAGCAGAGTTCCTTTCCTTAACACAAAACGGGGTCTGACTCTCCTGTTCCAACTCTGCAGAGACCCTGGGATCGAAGTCACAAATGGAGAGGAACCCTGAGGTTCCTGCCTCAACTTGAGATGAGGCATTGTTAATCCCTGCATAAATGCGCGAGGAATCCCTAGGTACCCCTCGAAATGCCAAAGGAGATCTGACTTCCATGAGGAGACACGAGCGGCCCCCCAGGTCGACACACAACTCGAGAGGAATCCTAAGCTTCCTGCCACAACTCCACGCAAACTACAAAATTCTCCCCTACACACTTGAGGAGGCCCTTTTACGCTGCAGCGTTTCCAAAGAAATCCCTCGTTTCCCTTGAAACTCGAAAGGGTCCTTGAGATTCTTTACGAAACTCCAGAAGTTTCCCGATACCCGTCCCACTCAAGAGGAATGCTGAATTTCCCTCCACAAGTCAAGAAGAGCCCCGTTTTCCCCAACTCAAGTCGAAATGAGGGTCGATTGCCCTGCTTCACCTGGAAAGGAATGCCGATGTACCCATCCACCTTGAGAGGATGCTGGTATCTACTTGGCCCTGGGTGGAACCAGGAGACCTTGTCCAAATTTGAAAGCCATGTATTTCCCCCATCCACTCAAGATCAGGCCTGATTCCCTTTCACCGATTCGAATATCAGCTGAGAATCAACTCAGAACATGAAGGGAGTTCTGATGCCACAGTTGCTAATTTGAAAGGAGCCCCAGGCCCTAAATTGAACTTGCCTGGAGGCCTGAAACCCCTTTGACAACTCGAGAGGAAAACAGAGTTCCAGGCCTCCACACATGTCGATAACTGACTCCCTGTTTGAAACGGCGTACACAGCCCGAGACTCACGTCAGAACAGGAGAGGAAACGTGAGATTCCTGCCTCAATTCGAGATGAGGCCCTCTTCCATTACACCGCCCCAGTGGAGTCCAGAGAGGCCCCTCCCAACTCCACAGTATTCCTGACTTCCCACAGGCACCATGAGAAGCTCGCTGAGGTCACAGTCACACATGAGGGAATCCAGGGTTTCCTGCCACAACTAAAGAAAGCACTCGAGATTTCCCCTTCAATGCATCTTGAGGTCCGATTCCCCTGCTGTGTTTCGAGAGCAATGCCATGCTCCCGCTCACAACTCGAATGAAGACTGGACTTCCCTGGGCCCACACGAGAGGCTCCCTGAGTTCCCAACGTAACTCGAGTGAAACCCCACACGTCGCGCCTCAGCTCGAGAAAAACCACGAGATTCCCCCTTCATCGCGAGATGAGGCCCTTTCCCACTGCAGCGTCTAGATGAAATCCCATGTTCCCTCTTAAATTCGAAACGTTACTTGACACCCTTAATGCAACTCAAAAATTTCCCTGAGATACCTTTCTACTTCGAGAGGAACACCGAGTTTCCCTGTACAACTTAATCTGAGCCCCATCTCCCCTCGTGATCTCGACATGAGGGTCGATTCCCCTGCTTTGTCTGGAAAGGGATCCCGACCTTCCTGTCGCATCTCAGGAGGAGGCCCGACTCACACTGAAACTCGAGGGGAAGCCTCGTGGGTCGTACCACATTCTGAAAGAAACCAATTTCCCCATACTCTCAAGGTAGGTCTCGATACACAGGCTCATTTTCGAATGTAATATCAAGGATGAAGTCACAACACGAAGGGGCACTGACACCCCAGTTGCATCCTGTGGAAAAAGCCCCAGGTTCCAAATACAATGCGACAAGTGGCCTGTCACCCCATGAACAATTCGAGAGGCAAGCGAATTTCCAAACCTCAACAAAAGATGAGGCCTAACTCCCTTGTTCCAACTCTGCAGAGACACCGATATCAATGTCAGAAATGGAGAGGAACCATGAGGTTCTCGTCTCAAGACGTGGTGATACCCTATTGGCCTCTGCAGCGATTCCCGAGGAATCCCGAGGTGCCCCTTGCAATGCCAAAGGAGATCTGACTTCCTTGAGGAGACACGAGCTGTCCCCCAGCTCAACACGCAACTCGAGAGGAACCATAAGCTTCCCACCACAACTCGACACAAACTACGAAATTCTGCCCTGCATGCTTAAAGAGGTCCTATTATGCTGCAGCGTTTCCGAAGAAAGCCCACGTTCCCTTGTAACTCAAAAGTGTCCTCGACACGCTTTACGAAACTCCAGAAGTTTCCCGAGATACCTGTCCCTCTCAAGAGGAACGCTGAATTTCCCGCCACAAGTCAAGAAAAGCCCCGTTTTCCCCGCCCCAAGTCGAGATGAGGGTCGATTGCCCTGCTTCCCCTGGAAAGGAATCCAGACATCCCCATTGCACCTCAAGAGGAGGCTGGTATATACTTGACACTGGAGGGGAACCCGGGGGCCTTGTCACACTTCTAAAGCCACGTATTTCCCCATGCACTTGAGATAAGGCGTGATTCCCTTGCACCGATTAGAATGTCAACCGAGAATCAACTCACAACACAAAGGGAGTTCTGATGCCCCGGTTGCTAATCCAAAAAGGGCCACAAGTCCCAAATTCAACTCACCTGGAGGCCTGAAACGCCTTTGACAACTCCAGAGGGAAGCAGAATTCCATGCCTCCACACACTTCGAGACCTGAGTCCCTGTTTGAAACGGCATACACAGCCCGAGACCCACGTCAGAACAGGAGAGGAACTCTGAGGTTCCCACCTCAACTCGAGATGAGGCCCTCTTCCTGTGCACCAAACCCAGTGGAGTCCTGAGATGCTCCTCCCAACTCCACAGTATTCCTGATTCCCGTAGGCACCCTGAGAAGCTCCCTGAGGTCACCATCAGAAGGCGAGTGAACCCAGGGTTTCCTGCCACAACTCGAGAAAGTCCTCAAGATTTCCCCTTCAATGCGTCCTGAGGTCCGATTCCCCTGCCGTGACTGGAGAGCAATGCCGGGCTCTCCCTTGCAACTCGAAATGAGACTGGACATCTCTGGGGCCACACGAGGTTCCCTTACTTCCCCAACGCAACTTCAGAGAAACCCCACACGTTGCGCCACAGCTTGATAAAAACCACGAGATTCCACCATCATCGCGAGATGAGGCCTTTTTTTTTCCCTCCAGGGCCTGGAGAGCAATCCCGAGTCCTCTCTCAAAACTCCACAGGAGGCTTGACTCCCTTTAGGCCACTCAGTGGGCTCCAAGAGATACCCGTCTAGAGGAGAGCAGAGTTCTTTGCTTCCACTCGAGATGAGGCCTGACTTCCCGGGTCAACCTTAAATGCAACCCCGAGATCCCTGTCACGACTGGAGAGGAACACGGAGTTTATGGACACAAACCTAGATGAGGTCTATTTGCCCTGTAGTGACTCGAGAGCAAACCCCACCTTACTGTCAAAACTCGGATGGAATCTGGACTTCCCTGTGGCAACACTAGATGCTCCTTGAGTTCCCTGGGGTAACTCGAGAATCCCGCCACAACTTGAGAAAAACCACAAGGTTCCTCCATCAACGTGAGATGAGGCCCTTTCCCTCTGCAGCCTCTCAAGAGAAATCACACGTTTCCTCTTGAAATTCAAAACGGTACTTGACACCCCTGCTGCAACTCAAAATGTTACCCAACATACTGGTATCACTCGAGAGGAACATCCAGTTTCCCACCACAAATTAAATCTAAGCCCCTTCTCCCCTCCTGATCGCGACATGAGGGTCGGTTTCACTGCTTTTTCTGGAAAGGGATCCCATCCTTCCCGTCACACCTCAGGAGGCCGGTCTCACATTGAAACTCGAGAGGAAGCCTCGTGAGTCCTGCCACATTTCGAAAGACACCAATTTCCCCGACCACTCAAGATGAGCCCTGATTTCTGGGCACCTCTTCGAATTTAACCCTGAGGATGAAGTCATAACACGAAGGGGCACTGATACCACAGTTGCATTATCCGGAAAAAGCCACAGGTTCCAAATACAACTCAACAAGGGGCCTGCCACCCCGAGAACAACTCGAGAGGCAAGCGGAGTTCCATTCCTCAACATAAGATGAGGCCTGACTCTTCTGTTCAAACTCTGCTGAGACTTTGCGATTGAAGTCAGAAATGGAGAGGAACACTGAGGTTCCCGCCTCAACTCGAGATGAGGCCCTATTCATCCCTGTAGCGATTCGCGAGGAATCCCGAGGTGCCCCTCCCAAAGCCAAAGGAGATCTGACTTCCCTGAGGAGACACGAGCAATCCCTTAGGTTGACACACAACTTGAGAGGAACCCTCAGCTTCCCACCACAACTCCATGCAAACTATGAAATTCTCCCCTTCACGCTTGAAGAGGCCCTTTTATGCTGCAGCGTTTCCAAAGAAAGCCCACGTTTCACTTGTAACTCAAAAGGGTCCTTGACACGCTTTACAAAACTCCAGAAGTTTCCGAGATACCTGTTCCCACTCGAGAGGAACGCTGAGTTTCCCGCCACAAGAAAAGAAGAGCCCCGTTTTCCCCACCCCAGGTCGAGATGAGGGTCGATTGCCCTTCATCCCCTGGAAAGGAATGCCAACATCCCTGTCACACCTCGAGAGGAGGCTGGCATCTACTTGACATTGGAGGGGAACCCAGGGCCCTTGTCATAATTCGAATGCCATGCATTTCCCCATCCACTCAAGATCAGGCTTGATTTCCTAGCACCGATTCGAATGTCAGCCGAGAACCAACTAACAACACAAAGGGAGTTCTGATGCCCCACTTTCTAATCTGAAAAGAGCCCCAGGTCCCAAATTCAACTCGGCTGGAGGCCTGAAACCCCTTTGACAACTTGATTGGAAAGCAGAGTTCCATGCCTCCACACACATTGAGACCTGACGCCCTGTTTGTAATGGCATACACAGCCCGAGAACCACGTTAGAACAGGAGAGGAAACCTGGGCTTCCTGCCTCAACTCGAAATGAGGCCCTCTTCCTGTGCACCAAACCCAGTGGGTCCCGAGAGGCCCCTCCCAACTCCACAGTATTTCTGACTTCCCAAAAGCACCTTGAGAAGCTCCCTGAGGTCACCATCCCAAGTCGAAGGGCCCACGGTTTCCTACTGCAAATCAAGAAAGACCTCGAGATTCTCCCTTCAATGCGTCTTGAGGCCCGATAC